>NW_027143181.1:0-76878 GCF_026170545.1 Melanerpes formicivorus
TCGAAATCAAGCATTTTACAGCAGGTTGGAGCAGCCTGTATCTCAGCACAGGAATAAGGTAGGGAAGAATTCAAATACTCATTTTGACTGCCTCCAGAAGTTAGATCAGATGGCAAATTGGATTTGGTGCTAGGTCTTTCCCTTTAGGTTTTACCCCAACAATGTTTTCATTAGTTTCGCTCACTCTCGAAATCAAGCATTTTACAGCAGGTTGGAGCAGCCTGTATCTCAGCACAGGAATAAGGTAGGGAAGAATTCAAATACTCATTTTGACTGCCTCCAGAAGTTAGATCAGATGGCAAATTGTATTTGGTGCTAGGCCTTTCCCTTTAGGTTTTACCCCAGCAATGTTTTCATTAGTTTCGCTCACTCTCGAAATCAAGCATTTTACAGCAGGTTGGAGCAGCCTGTATCTCAGCACAGGAATAAGGTAGGGAAGAATTCTAAGGATCATTTTGACTGCCTCCAGAAGTTAGATCAGATGGCCAATGGAATTTGGTGCTAGGCCTTTCCCTTTAGGTTTTACCCCAACAATGTTTTCATTAGTTTCGCTCACTCTCGAAATCAAGCATTTTACAGCAGGTTGGAGCAGCCTGTATCTCAGCACAGGAATAAGGTAGGGAAGAATTCTAAGGATCATTTTGACTGCCTCCAGAAGTTAGATCAGATGGCAAATTGGATTTGGTGCTAGGTCTTTCCCTTTAGGTTTTACCCCAACAATGTTTTCATTAGTTTCGCTCACTCTCGAAATCAAGCATTTTACAGCAGGTTGGAGCAGCCTGTATCTCAGCACAGGAATAAGGTAGGGAAGAATTCAAATACTCATTTTGACTGCCTCCAGAAGTTAGATCAGATGGCAAACTGTATTTGGTGCTAGGTCTTTCCCTTTAGGTTTTACCCCAACAATGTTTTCATTAGTTTCGCTCACTCTCGAAATCAAGCATTTTACAGCAGGTTGGAGCAGCCTGTATCTCAGCACAGGAATAAGGTAGGGAAGAATTCTAAGGATCATTTTGACTGCCTCCAGAAGTTAGATCAGATGGCAAATTGGATTTGGTGCTAGGTCTTTCCTTTAGGTTTTACCCCAACAATGTTTTCATTAGTTTCGATCACTCTTGAAATCAAGCATTTTACAGCAGGTTGGAGCAGCCTGTATCTCAGCACAGGAATAAGGTAGGGAAGAATTCAAATACTCATTTTGACTGCCTCCAGAAGTTAGATCAGATGGCCAATGGAATTTGGTGCTAGGCCTTTCCCTTTAGGTTTTACCCCAACAATGTTTTCATTAGTTTCGCTCACTCTCGAAATCAAGCATTTTACAGCAGGTTGGAGCAGCCTGTATCTCAGCACAGGAATAAGGTAGGGAAGAATTCAAATACTCATTTTGACTGCCTCCAGAAGTTAGATCAGATGGCAAATTGTATTTGGTGCTAGGTCTTTCCCTTTAGGTTTTACCCCAACAATGTTTTCATTAGTTTCGCTCACTCTCGAAATCAAGCATTTTACAGCAGGTTGGAGCAGCCTGTATCTCAGCACAGGAATAAGGTAGGGAAGAATTCTAAGGATCATTTTGACTGCCTCCAGAAGTTAGATCAGATGGCCAATGCAATTTGGTGCTAGGCCTTTCCCTTTAGGTTTTACCCCAACAATGTTTTCATTAGTTTCGCTCACTCTCGAAATCAAGCATTTTACAGCAGGTTGGAGCAGCCTGTATCTCAGCACAGGAATAAGGTAGGGAAGAATTCTAAGGATCATTTTGACTGCCTCCAGAAGTTAGATCAGATGGCAAATTGGATTTGGTGCTAGGTCTTTCCCTTTAGGTTTTACCCCAACAATGTTTTCATTAGTTTCGCTCACTCTCGAAATCAAGCATTTTACAGCAGGTTGGAGCAGCCTGTATCTCAGCACAGGAATAAGGTAGGGAAGAATTCAAATACTCATTTTGACTGCCTCCAGAAGTTAGATCAGATGGCAAATTGGATTTGGTGCTAGGCCTTTCCCTTTAGGTTTTACCCCAACAATGTTTTCATTAGTTTCGCTCACTCTCGAAATCAAGCATTTTACAGCAGGTTGGAGCAGCCTGTATCTCAGCACAGGAATAAGGTAGGGAAGAATTCTAAGGATCATTTTGACTGCCTCCAGAAGTTAGATCAGATGGCCAATGGAATTTGGTGCTAGGCCTTTCCCTTTAGGTTTTACCCCAACAATGTTTTCATTAGTTTCGCTCACTCTCGAAATCAAGCATTTTACAGCAGGTTGGAGCAGCCTGTATCTCAGCACAGGAATAAGGTAGGGAAGAATTCAAATACTCATTTTGACTGCCTCCAGAAGTTAGATCAGATGGCCAATGCAATTTGGTGCTAGGCCTTTCCCTTTAGGTTTTACCCCAACAATGTTTTCATTAGTTTCGCTCACTCTCGAAATCAAGCATTTTACAGCAGGTTGGAGCAGCCTGTATCTCAGCACAGGAATAAGGTAGGGAAGAATTCAAATACTCATTTTGACTGCCTCCAGAAGTTAGATCAGATGGCAAATTGGATTTGGTGCTAGGTCTTTCCCTTTAGGTTTTACCCCAACAATGTTTTCATTAGTTTCGCTCACTCTCGAAATCAAGCATTTTACAGCAGGTTGGAGCAGCCTGTATCTCAGCACAGGAATAAGGTAGGGAAGAATTCAAATACTCATTTTGACTGCCTCCAGAAGTTAGATCAGATGGCAAATTGTATTTGGTGCTAGGCCTTTCCCTTTAGGTTTTACCCCAACAATGTTTTCATTAGTTTCGCTCACTCTCGAAATCAAGCATTTTACAGCAGGTTGGAGCAGCCTGTATCTCAGCACAGGAATAAGGTAGGGAAGAATTCTAAGGATCATTTTGACTGCCTCCAGAAGTTAGATCAGATGGCCAATGGAATTTGGTGCTAGGCCTTTCCCTTTAGGTTTTACCCCAACAATGTTTTCATTAGTTTCGCTCACTCTCGAAATCAAGCATTTTACAGCAGGTTGGAGCAGCCTGTATCTCAGCACAGGAATAAGGTAGGGAAGAATTCTAAGGATCATTTTGACTGCCTCCAGAAGTTAGATCAGATGGCAAATTGGATTTGGTGCTAGGTCTTTCCCTTTAGGTTTTACCCCAACAATGTTTTCATTAGTTTCGCTCACTCTCGAAATCAAGCATTTTACAGCAGGTTGGAGCAGCCTGTATCTCAGCACAGGAATAAGGTAGGGAAGAATTCAAATACTCATTTTGACTGCCTCCAGAAGTTAGATCAGATGGCAAACTGTATTTTTGGTGCTAGGTCTTTCCCTTTAGGTTTTACCCCAACAATGTTTTCATTAGTTTCGCTCACTCTCGAAATCAAGCATTTTACAGCAGGTTGGAGCAGCCTGTATCTCAGCACAGGAATAAGGTAGGGAAGAATTCTAAGGATCATTTTGACTGCCTCCAGAAGTTAGATCAGATGGCAAATTGGATTTGGTGCTAGGTCTTTCCCTTTAGGTTTTACCCCAACAATGTTTTCATTAGTTTCGATCACTCTTGAAATCAAGCATTTTACAGCAGGTTGGAGCAGCCTGTATCTCAGCACAGGAATAAGGTAGGGAAGAATTCAAATACTCATTTTGACTGCCTCCAGAAGTTAGATCAGATGGCCAATGGAATTTGGTGCTAGGCCTTTCCCTTTAGGTTTTACCCCAACAATGTTTTCATTAGTTTCGCTCACTCTCGAAATCAAGCATTTTACAGCAGGTTGGAGCAGCCTGTATCTCAGCACAGGAATAAGGTAGGGAAGAATTCAAATACTCATTTTGACTGCCTCCAGAAGTTAGATCAGATGGCAAATTGTATTTGGTGCTAGGTCTTTCCCTTTAGGTTTTACCCAACAATGTTTTCATTAGTTTCGCTCACTCTCGAAATCAAGCATTTTACAGCAGGTTGGAGCAGCCTGTATCTCAGCACAGGAATAAGGTAGGGAAGAATTCTAAGGCTCATTTTGACTGCCTCCAGAAGTTAGATCAGATGGCAAATTGGATTTGGTGCTAGGTCTTTCCCTTTAGGTTTTACCCCAACAATGTTTTCATTAGTTTCGCTCACTCTCGAAATCAAGCATTTTACAGCAGGTTGGAGCAGCCTGTATCTCAGCACAGGAATAAGGTAGGGAAGAATTCTAAGGATCATTTTGACTGCCTCCAGAAGTTAGATCAGATGGCCAATGGAATTTGGTGCTAGGCCTTTCCCTTTAGGTTTTACCCCAACAATGTTTTCATTAGTTTCGCTCACTCTCGAAATCAAGCATTTTACAGCAGGTTGGAGCAGCCTGTATCTCAGCACAGGAATAAGGTAGGGAAGAATTCAAATACTCATTTTGACTGCCTCCAGAAGTTAGATCAGATGGCCAATGCAATTTGGTGCTAGGCCTTTCCCTTTAGGTTTTACCCCAACAATGTTTTCATTAGTTTCGCTCACTCTCGAAATCAAGCATTTTACAGCAGGTTGGAGCAGCCTGTATCTCAGCACAGGAATAAGGTAGGGAAGAATTCTAAGGATCATTTTGACTGCCTCCAGAAGTTAGATCAGATGGCAAATTGGATTTGGTGCTAGGTCTTTCCCTTTAGGTTTTACCCCAACAATGTTTTCATTAGTTTCGCTCACTCTCGAAATCAAGCATTTTACAGCAGGTTGGAGCAGCCTGTATCTCAGCACAGGAATAAGGTAGGGAAGAATTCAAATACTCATTTTGACTGCCTCCAGAAGTTAGATCAGATGGCAAATTGGATTTGGTGCTAGGCCTTTCCCTTTAGGTTTTACCCCAACAATGTTTTCATTAGTTTCGCTCACTCTCGAAATCAGGCATTTTACAGCAGGTTGGAGCAGCCTGTATCTCAGCACAGGAATAAGGTAGGGAAGAATTCTAAGGATCATTTTGACTGCCTCCAGAAGTTAGATCAGATGGCCCATGCGATTTTGTGCTAGGTCTTTCCCTTTAGGTTTTACCCCAACAATGTTTTCATTAGTTTCGCTCACTCTCGAAATCAAGCATTTTACAGCAGGTTGGAGCAGCCTGTATCTCAGCACAGGAATAAGGTAGGGAAGAATTCAAATACTCATTTTGACTGCCTCCAGATGTTAGATCAGATGGCCAATGCAATTTGGTGCTAGGCCTTTCCCTTTAGGTTTTACCCCAACAATGTTTTCATTAGTTTCGCTCACTCTCGAAATCAAGCATTTTACAGCAGGTTGGAGCAGCCTGTATCTCAGCACAGGAATAAGGTAGGGAAGAATTCTAAGGATCATTTTGACTGCCTCCAGAAGTTAGATCAGATGGCCAATGCAATTTGGTGCTAGGCCTTTCCCTTTAGGTTTTACCCCAACAATGTTTTCATTAGTTTCGCTCACTCTCAAAATCAAGCATTTTACAGCAGGTTGGAGCAGCCTGTATCTCAGCACAGGAATAAGGTAGGGAAGAATTCTAAGGATCATTTTGACTGCCTCCAGAAGTTAGATCAGATGGCAAATTGGATTTGGTGCTAGGTCTTTCCCTTTAGGTTTTACCCCAACAATGTTTTCATTAGTTTCGCTCACTCTCGAAATCAAGCATTTTACAGCAGGTTGGAGCAGCCTGTATCTCAGCACAGGAATAAGGTAGGGAAGAATTCTAAGGATCATTTTGACTGCCTCCAGAAGTTAGATCAGATGGCAAATTGGATTTGGTGCTAGGCCTTTCCCTTTAGGTTTTACCCCAACAATGTTTTCATTAGTTTCGCTCACTCTCGAAATCAAGCATTTTACAGCAGGTTGGAGCAGCCTGTATCTCAGCACAGGAATAAGGTAGGGAAGAATTCTAAGGATCATTTTGACTGCCTCCAGAAGTTAGATCAGATGGCAAATTGTATTTGGTGCTAGGTCTTTCCCTTTAGGATTTACCCCAAAAATGTTTTCATTAGTTTCGCTCACTCTCGAAATCAAGCATTTTACAGCAGGTTGGAGCAGCCTGTATCTCAGCACAGGAATAAGGTAGGGAAGAATTCTAAGGATCATTTTGACTGCCTCCAGAAGTTAGATCAGATGGCAAATTGGATTTGGTGCTAGGTCTTTCCCTTTAGGTTTTACCCCAACAATGTTTTCATTAGTTTCGATCACTCTTGAAATCAAGCATTTTACAGCAGGTTGGAGCAGCCTGTATCTCAGCACAGGAATAAGGTAGGGAAGAATTCAAATACTCATTTTGACTGCCTCCAGAAGTTAGATCAGATGGCAAATTGGATTTGGTGCTAGGCCTTTCCCTTTAGGTTTTACCCCAACAATGTTTTCATTAGTTTCGCTCACTCTTGAAATCAAGCATTTTACAGCAGGTTGGAGCAGCCTGTATCTCAGCACAGGAATAAGGTAGGGAAGAATTCAAATACTCATTTTGACTGCCTCTAGAAGTTAGATCAGATGGCAAATTGGATTTGGTGCTAGGTCTTTCCCTTTAGGTTTTACCCCAACAATGTTTTCATTAGTTTCGCTCACTCTCGAAATCAAGCATTTTACAGCAGGTTGGAGCAGCCTGTATCTCAGCACAGGAATAAGGTAGGGAAGAATTCAAATACTCATTTTGACTGCCTCCAGAAGTTAGATCAGATGGCCAATGGAATTTGGTGCTAGGCCTTTCCCTTTAGGTTTTACCCCAACAATGTTTTCATTAGTTTCGATCACTCTCGAAATCAAGCATTTTACAGCAGGTTGGAGCAGCCTGTATCTCAGCACAGGAATAAGGTAGGGAAGAATTCTAAGGATCATTTTGACTGCCTCCAGAAGTTAGATCAGATGGCCAATGGAATTTGGTGCTAGGCCTTTCCCTTTAGGTTTTACCCCAACAATGTTTTCATTAGTTTCGCTCACTCTCGAAATCAAGCATTTTACAGCAGGTTGGAGCAGCCTGTATCTCAGCACAGGAATAAGGTAGGGAAGAATTCTAAGGATCATTTTGACTGCCTCCAGAAGTTAGATCAGATGGCAAATTGGATTTGGTGCTAGGTCTTTCCCTTTAGGTTTTACCCCAACAATGTTTTCATTAGTTTCGCTCACTCTCGAAATCAAGCATTTTACAGCAGGTTGGAGCAGCCTGTATCTCAGCACAGGAATAAGGTAGGGAAGAATTCTAAGGCTCATTTTGACTGCCTCCAGAAGTTAGATCAGATGGCCAATGGAATTTGGTGCTAGGCCTTTCCCTTTAGGTTTTACCCCAACAATGTTTTCATTAGTTTCGCTCACTCTCGAAATCAAGCATTTTACAGCAGGTTGGAGCAGCCTGTATCTCAGCACAGGAATAAGGTAGGGAAGAATTCAAATACTCATTTTGACTGCCTCCAGAAGTTAGATCAGATGGCAAATTGGATTTGGTGCTAGGTCTTTCCCTTTAGGTTTTACCCCAACAATGTTTTCATTAGTTTCGCTCACTCTCGAAATCAAGCATTTTACAGCAGGTTGGAGCAGCCTGTATCTCAGCACAGGAATAAGGTAGGGAAGAATTCTAAGGATCATTTTGACTGCCTCCAGAAGTTAGATCAGATGGCAAATTGGATTTGGTGCTAGGTCTTTCCCTTTAGGTTTTACCCCAACAATGTTTTCATTAGTTTCGATCACTCTTGAAATCAAGCATTTTACAGCAGGTTGGAGCAGCCTGTATCTCAGCACAGGAATAAGGTAGGGAAGAATTCAAATACTCATTTTGACTGCCTCTAGAAGTTAGATCAGATGGCAAATTGGATTTGGTGCTAGGTCTTTCCCTTTAGGTTTTACCCCAACAATGTTTTCATTAGTTTCGCTCACTCTCGAAATCAAGCATTTTACAGCAGGTTGGAGCAGCCTGTATCTCAGCACAGGAATAAGGTAGGGAAGAATTCAAATACTCATTTTGACTGCCTCCAGAAGTTAGATCAGATGGCCAATGGAATTTGGTGCTAGGCCTTTCCCTTTAGGTTTTACCCCAACAATGTTTTCATTAGTTTCGATCACTCTCGAAATCAAGCATTTTACAGCAGGTTGGAGCAGCCTGTATCTCAGCACAGGAATAAGGTAGGGAAGAATTCTAAGGATCATTTTGACTGCCTCCAGAAGTTAGATCAGATGGCCAATGGAATTTGGTGCTAGGCCTTTCCCTTTAGGTTTTACCCCAACAATGTTTTCATTAGTTTCGCTCACTCTCGAAATCAAGCATTTTACAGCAGGTTGGAGCAGCCTGTATCTCAGCACAGGAATAAGGTAGGGAAGAATTCTAAGGATCATTTTGACTGCCTCCAGAAGTTAGATCAGATGGCAAATTGGATTTGGTGCTAGGTCTTTCCCTTTAGGTTTTACCCCAACAATGTTTTCATTAGTTTCGCTCACTCTCGAAATCAAGCATTTTACAGCAGGTTGGAGCAGCCTGTATCTCAGCACAGGAATAAGGTAGGGAAGAATTCTAAGGCTCATTTTGACTGCCTCCAGAAGTTAGATCAGATGGCCAATGGAATTTGGTGCTAGGCCTTTCCCTTTAGGTTTTACCCCAACAATGTTTTCATTAGTTTCGCTCACTCTCGAAATCAAGCATTTTACAGCAGGTTGGAGCAGCCTGTATCTCAGCACAGGAATAAGGTAGGGAAGAATTCAAATACTCATTTTGACTGCCTCCAGAAGTTAGATCAGATGGCAAATTGGATTTGGTGCTAGGTCTTTCCCTTTAGGTTTTACCCCAACAATGTTTTCATTAGTTTCGCTCACTCTCGAAATCAAGCATTTTACAGCAGGTTGGAGCAGCCTGTATCTCAGCACAGGAATAAGGTAGGGAAGAATTCTAAGGATCATTTTGACTGCCTCCAGAAGTTAGATCAGATGGCAAATTGGATTTGGTGCTAGGTCTTTCCCTTTAGGTTTTACCCCAACAATGTTTTCATTAGTTTCGATCACTCTTGAAATCAAGCATTTTACAGCAGGTTGGAGCAGCCTGTATCTCAGCACAGGAATAAGGTAGGGAAGAATTCTAAGGATCATTTTGACTGCCTCCAGAAGTTAGATCAGATGGCCAATGCAATTTGGTGCTAGGCCTTTCCCTTTAGGTTTTACCCCAACAATGTTTTCATTAGTTTCGCTCACTCTCGAAATCAAGCATTTTACAGCAGGTTGGAGCAGCCTGTATCTCAGCACAGGAATAAGGTAGGGAAGAATTCTAAGGATCATTTTGACTGCCTCCAGAAGTTAGATCAGATGGCCAATGGAATTTGGTGCTAGGCCTTTCCCTTTAGGTTTTACCCCAACAATGTTTTCATTAGTTTCGCTCACTCTCGAAATCAAGCATTTTACAGCAGGTTGGAGCAGCCTGTATCTCAGCACAGGAATAAGGTAGGGAAGAATTCAAATACTCATTTTGACTGCCTCCAGAAGTTAGATCAGATGGCAAATTGGATTTGGTGCTAGGTCTTTCCCTTTAGGTTTTACCCCAACAATGTTTTCATTAGTTTCGCTCACTCTCGAAATCAAGCATTTTACAGCAGGTTGGAGCAGCCTGTATCTCAGCACAGGAATAAGGTAGGGAAGAATTCTAAGGATCATTTTGACTGCCTCCAGAAGTTAGATCAGATGGCAAATTGGATTTGGTGCTAGGTCTTTCCCTTTAGGTTTTACCCCAACAATGTTTTCATTAGTTTCGAACACACTTGAAATCAAGAATTTTATAGCAGGTTATAGCAGCCTGTATCTCAGCACAGGAATAAGGTAGGGAAGAATTCAAATACTCATTTTGACTGCCTCCAGAAGTTAGATCAGATGGCCGATGGAATTTGGTGCTAGGCCTTTTCCTTTAGGTTTTACCCCAACAATGTTTTCATTAGTTTCGCTCACTCTCGAAATCAAGCATTTTACAGCAGGTTGGAGCAGCCTGTATCTCAGCACAGGAATAAGGTAGGGAAGAATTCAAATACTCATTTTGACTGCCTCCAGAAGTTAGATCAGATGGCAAATTGTATTTGGTGCTAGGTCTTTCCCTTTAGGATTTACCCCAAAAATGTTTTCATTAGTTTCGCTCACTCTCGAAATCAAGCATTTTACAGCAGGTTGGAGCAGCCTGTATCTCAGCACAGGAATAAGGTAGGGAAGAATTCTAAGGATCATTTTGACTGCCTCCAGAAGTTAGATCAGATGGCAAATTGGATTTGGTGCTAGGTCTTTCCCTTTAGGTTTTACCCCAACAATGTTTTCATTAGTTTCGATCACTCTTGAAATCAAGCATTTTACAGCAGGTTGGAGCAGCCTGTATCTCAGCACAGGAATAAGGTAGGGAAGAATTCAAATACTCATTTTGACTGCCTCCAGAAGTTAGATCAGATGGCAAATTGGATTTGGTGCTAGGCCTTTCCCTTTAGGTTTTACCCCAACAATGTTTTCATTAGTTTCGCTCACTCTCGAAATCAAGCATTTTACAGCAGGTTGGAGCAGCCTGTATCTCAGCACAGGAATAAGGTAGGGAAGAATTCAAATACTCATTTTGACTGCCTCCAGAAGTTAGATCAGATGGCCAATGGAATTTGGTGCTAGGCCTTTCCCTTTAGGTTTTACCCCAACAATGTTTTCATTAGTTTCGATCACTCTCGAAATCAAGCATTTTACAGCAGGTTGGAGCAGCCTGTATCTCAGCACAGGAATAAGGTAGGGAAGAATTCAAATACTCATTTTGACTGCCTCCAGAAGTTAGATCAGATGGCCAATGGAATTTGGTGCTAGGCCTTTCCCTTTAGGTTTTACCCCTACAATGTTTTCATTAGTTTCGATCACTCTCGAAATCAAGCATTTTACAGCAGGTTGGAGCAGCCTGTATCTCAGCACAGGAATAAGGTAGGGAAGAATTCTAAGGATCATTTTGACTGCCTCCAGAAGTTAGATCAGATGGCCAATGGAATTTGGTGCTAGGCCTTTCCCTTTAGGTTTTACCCCAACAATGTTTTCATTAGTTTCGCTCACTCTCGAAATCAAGCATTTTACAGCAGGTTGGAGCAGCCTGTATCTCAGCACAGGAATAAGGTAGGGAAGAATTCTAAGGATCATTTTGACTGCCTCCAGAAGTTAGATCAGATGGCCAATGCAATTTGGTGCTAGGCCTTTCCCTTTAGGTTTTACCCCAACAATGTTTTCATTAGTTTCGCTCACTCTCGAAATCAAGCATTTTACAGCAGGTTGGAGCAGCCTGTATCTCAGCACAGGAATAAGGTAGGGAAGAATTCTAAGGATCATTTTGACTGCCTCCAGAAGTTAGATCAGATGGCAAATTGGATTTGGTGCTAGGTCTTTCCCTTTAGGTTTTACCCCAACAATGTTTACATTAGTTTCGATCACTCTTGAAATCAAGCATTTTACAGCAGGTTGGAGCAGCCTGTATCTCAGCACAGGAATAAGGTAGGGAAGAATTCTAAGGCTCATTTTGACTGCCTCCAGAAGTTAGATCAGATGGCAAATTGGATTTGGTGCTAGGCCTTTCCCTTTAGGTTTTACCCCAACAATGTTTTCATTAGTTTCGCTCACTCTCGAAATCAAGCATTTTACAGCAGGTTGGAGCAGCCTGTATCTCAGCACAGGAATAAGGTAGGGAAGAATTCAAATACTCATTTTGACTGCCTCCAGAAGTTAGATCAGATGGCAAATTGTATTTGGTGCTAGGTCTTTCCCTTTAGGTTTTACCCCAAAAATGTTTTCATTAGTTTCGCTCACTCTCGAAATCAAGCATTTTACAGCAGGTTGGAGCAGCCTGTATCTCAGCACAGGAATAAGGTAGGGAAGAATTCTAAGGATCATTTTGACTGCCTCCAGAAGTTAGATCAGATGGCAAATTGGATTTGGTGCTAGGTCTTTCCCTTTAGGTTTTACCCCAACAATGTTTTCATTAGTTTCGAACACACTTGAAATCAAGCATTTTATAGCAGGTTATAGCAGCCTGTATCTCAGCACAGGAATAAGGTAGGGAAGAATTCAAATACTCATTTTGACTGCCTCCAGAAGTTAGATCAGATGGCCGATGGAATTTGGTGCTAGGCCTTTTCCTTTAGGTTTTACCCCAACAATGTTTTCATTAGTTTCGCTCACTCTCGAAATCAAGCATTTTACAGCAGGTTGGAGCAGCCTGTATCTCAGCACAGGAATAAGGTAGGGAAGAATTCAAATACTCATTTTGACTGCCTCCAGAAGTTAGATCAGATGGCAAATTGTATTTGGTGCTAGGTCTTTCCCTTTAGGATTTACCCCAAAAATGTTTTCATTAGTTTCGCTCACTCTCGAAATCAAGCATTTTACAGCAGGTTGGAGCAGCCTGTATCTCAGCACAGGAATAAGGTAGGGAAGAATTCTAAGGATCATTTTGACTGCCTCCAGAAGTTAGATCAGATGGCAAATTGGATTTGGTGCTAGGTCTTTCCCTTTAGGTTTTACCCCAACAATGTTTTCATTAGTTTCGATCACTCTTGAAATCAAGCATTTTACAGCAGGTTGGAGCAGCCTGTATCTCAGCACAGGAATAAGGTAGGGAAGAATTCTAAGGATCATTTTGACTGCCTCCAGAAGTTAGATCAGATGGCAAATTGGATTTGGTGCTAGGCCTTTCCCTTTAGGTTTTACCCCAACAATGTTTTCATTAGTTTCGCTCACTCTCGAAATCAAGCATTTTACAGCAGGTTGGAGCAGCCTGTATCTCAGCACAGGAATAAGGTAGGGAAGAATTCAAATACTCATTTTGACTGCCTCCAGAAGTTAGATCAGATGGCCAATGGAATTTGGTGCTAGGCCTTTCCCTTTAGGTTTTACCCCAACAATGTTTTCATTAGTTTCGCTCACTCTCGAAATCAAGCATTTTACAGCAGGTTGGAGCAGCCTGTATCTCAGCACAGGAATAAGGTAGGGAAGAATTCAAATACTCATTTTGACTGCCTCCAGAAGTTAGATCAGATGGCCAATGGAATTTGGTGCTAGGCCTTTCCCTTTAGGTTTTACCCCTACAATGTTTTCATTAGTTTCGATCACTCTCGAAATCAAGCATTTTACAGCAGGTTGGAGCAGCCTGTATCTCAGCACAGGAATAAGGTAGGGAAGAATTCTAAGGATCATTTTGACTGCCTCCAGAAGTTAGATCAGATGGCCAATGGAATTTTGTGCTAGGCCTTTCCCTTTAGGTTTTACCCCAACAATGTTTTCATTAGTTTCGCTCACTCTCGAAATCAAGCATTTTACAGCAGGTTGGAGCAGCCTGTATCTCAGCACAGGAATAAGGTAGGGAAGAATTCTAAGGATCATTTTGACTGCCTCCAGAAGTTAGATCAGATGGCCAATGCAATTTGGTGCTAGGCCTTTCCCTTTAGGTTTTACCCCAACAATGTTTTCATTAGTTTCGCTCACTCTCGAAATCAAGCATTTTACAGCAGGTTGGAGCAGCCTGTATCTCAGCACAGGAATAAGGTAGGGAAGAATTCTAAGGATCATTTTGACTGCCTCCAGAAGTTAGATCAGATGGCCAATGGAATTTGGTGCTAGGCGTTTCCCTTTAGGTTTTACCCCAACAATGTTTTCATTAGTTTCGAACACACTTGAAATCAAGCATTTTATAGCAGGTTATAGCAGCCTGTATCTCAGCACAGGAATAAGGTAGGGAAGAATTCAAATACTCATTTTGACTGCCTCCAGAAGTTAGATCAGATGGCCGATGGAATTTGGTGCTAGGCCTTTTCCTTTAGGTTTTACCCCAACAATGTTTTCATTAGTTTCGCTCACTCTCGAAATCAAGCATTTTACAGCAGGTTGGAGCAGCCTGTATCTCAGCACAGGAATAAGGTAGGGAAGAATTCAAATACTCATTTTGACTGCCTCCAGAAGTTAGATCAGATGGCAAATTGTATTTGGTGCTAGGTCTTTCCCTTTAGGATTTACCCCAAAAATGTTTTCCTTAGTTTCGCTCACTCTCGAAATCAAGCATTTTACAGCAGGTTGGAGCAGCCTGTATCTCAGCACAGGAATAAGGTAGGGAAGAATTCAAAGGATCATTTTGACTGCCTCCATAAGTTAGATCAGATGGCAAATTGGATTTGGTGCTAGGTCTTTCCCTTTAGGTTTTACCCCAACAATGTTTTCATTAGTTTCGATCACTCTCGAAATCAAGCATTTTACAGCAGGTTGGAGCAGCCTGTATCTCAGCACAGGAATAAGGTAGGGAAGAATTCTAAGGATCATTTTGACTGCCTCCAGAAGTTAGATCAGATGGCAAATTGGATTTGGTGCTAGGCCTTTCCCTTTAGGTTTTACCCCAACAATGTTTTCATTAGTTTTGCTCACTCTCGAAATCAAGCATTTTACAGCAGGTTGGAGCAGCCTGTATCTCAGCACAGGAATAAGGTAGGGAAGAATTCAAATACTCATTTTGACTGCCTCCAGAAGTTAGATCAGATGGCCAATGGAATTTGGTGCTAGGCCTTTCCCTTTAGGTTTTACCCCAACAATGTTTTCATTAGTTTCGCTCACTCTCGAAATCAAGCATTTTACAGCAGGTTGGAGCAGCCTGTATCTCAGCACAGGAATAAGGTAGGGAAGAATTCAAATACTCATTTTGACTGCCTCCAGAAGTTAGATCAGATGGCCAATGGAATTTGGTGCTAGGCCTTTCCCTTTAGGTTTTACCCCTACAATGTTTTCATTAGTTTCGCTCACTCTCGAAATCAAGCATTTTACAGCAGGTTGGAGCAGCCTGTATCTCAGCACAGGAATAAGGTAGGGAAGAATTCTAAGGATCATTTTGACTGCCTCCAGAAGTTAGATCAGATGGCCAATGGAATTTGGTGCTAGGCCTTTCCCTTTAGGTTTTACCCCAACAATGTTTTCATTAGTTTCGCTCACTCTCGAAATCAAGCATTTTACAGCAGGTTGGAGCAGCCTGTATCTCAGCACAGGAATAAGGTAGGGAAGAATTCTAAGGATCATTTTGACTGCCTCCAGAAGTTAGATCAGATGGCCAATGCAATTTGGTGCTAGGCCTTTCCCTTTAGGTTTTACCCCAACAATGTTTTCATTAGTTTCGCTCACTCTCGAAATCAAGCATTTTACAGCAGGTTGGAGCAGCCTGTATCTCAGCACAGGAATAAGGTAGGGAAGAATTCTAAGGATCATTTTGACTGCCTCCAGAAGTTAGATCAGATGGCCAATGGAATTTGGTGCTAGGCCTTTCCCTTTAGGTTTTACCCCAACAATGTTTTCATTAGTTTCGCTCACTCTCGAAATCAAGCATTTTAGAGCAGGTTGGAGCAGCCTGTATCTCAGCACAGGAATAAGGTAGGGAAGAATTCTAAGGATCATTTTGACTGCCTCCAGAAGTTAGATCAGATGGCAAATTGGATTTGGTGCTAGGTCTTTCCCTTTAGGTTTTACCCCAACAATGTTTTCATTAGTTTCGCTCACTCTTGAAATCAAGCATTTTACAGCAGGTTGGAGCAGCCTGTATCTCAGCACAGGAATAAGGTAGGGAAGAATTCTAAGGATCATTTTGACTGCCTCCAGAAGTTAGATCAGATGGCCAATGCAATTTGGTGCTAGGCCTTTCCCTTTAGGTTTTACCCCAACAATGTTTTCATTAGTTTCGCTCACTCTCGAAATCAAGCATTTTACAGCAGGTTGGAGCAGCCTGTATCTCAGCACAGGAATAAGGTAGGGAAGAATTCTAAGGATCATTTTGACTGCCTCCAGAAGTTAGATCAGATGGCAAATTGGATTTGGTGCTAGGTCTTTCCCTTTAGGTTTTACCCCAACAATGTTTTCATTAGTTTCGATCACTCTTGAAATCAAGCATTTTACAGCAGGTTGGAGCAGCCTGTATCTCAGCACAGGAATAAGGTAGGGAAGAATTCTAAGGCTCATTTTGACTGCCTCCAGAAGTTAGATCAGATGGCAAATTGGATTTGGTGCTAGGCCTTTCCCTTTAGGTTTTACCCCAACAATGTTTTCATTAGTTTCGCTCACTCTCGAAATCAAGCATTTTACAGCAGGTTGGAGCAGCCTGTATCTCAGCACAGGAATAAGGTAGGGAAGAAATCAAATACTCATTTTGACTGCCTCCAGAAGTTAGATCAGATGGCAAATTGTATTTGGTGCTAGGTCTTTCCCTTTAGGATTTACCCCAAAAATGTTTTCATTAGTTTCGCTCACTGTCGAAATCAAGCATTTTACAGCAGGTTGGAGCAGCCTGTATCTCAGCACAGGAATAAGGTAGGGAAGAATTCTAAGGATCATTTTGACTGCCTCCAGAAGTTAGATCAGATGGCAAATTGTATTTGGTGCTAGGTCTTTCCCTTTAGGTTTTACCCCAACAATGTTTTCATTAGTTTCGCTCACTCTCGAAATCAAGCATTTTACAGCAGGTTGGAGCAGCCTGTATCTCAGCACAGGAATAAGGTAGGGAAGAATTCTAAGGATCATTTTGACTGCCTCCAGAAGTTAGATCAGATGGCAAATTGGATTTGGTGCTAGGCCTTTCCCTTTAGGTTTTACCCCAACAATGTTTTCATTAGTTTCGCTCACTCTCGAAATCAAGCATTTTACAGCAGGTTGGAGCAGCCTGTATCTCAGCACAGGAATAAGGTAGGGAAGAATTCAAATACTCATTTTGACTGCCTCCAGAAGTTAGATCAGATGGCCAATGGAATTTGGTGCTAGGCCTTTCCCTTTAGGTTTTACCCCAACAATGTTTTCATTAGTTTCGCTCACTCTCGAAATCAAGCATTTTACAGCAGGTTGGAGCAGCCTGTATCTCAGCACAGGAATAAGGTAGGGAAGAATTCAAATACTCATTTTGACTGCCTCCAGAAGTTAGATCAGATGGCCAATGGAATTTGGTGCTAGGCCTTTCCCTTTAGGTTTTACCCCTACAATGTTTTCATTAGTTTCGATCACTCTCGAAATCAAGCATTTTACAGCAGGTTGGAGCAGCCTGTATCTCAGCACAGGAATAAGGTAGGGAAGAATTCTAAGGATCATTTTGACTGCCTCCAGAAGTTAGATCAGATGGCCAATGGAATTTGGTGCTAGGCCTTTCCCTTTAGGTTTTACCCCAACAATGTTTTCATTGGTTTCGCTCACTCTCGAAATCAAGCATTTTACAGCAGGTTGGAGCAGCCTGTATCTCAGCACAGGAATAAGGTAGGGAAGAATTCTAAGGATCATTTTGACTGCCTCCAGAAGTTAGATCAGATGGCCAATGCAATTTGGTGCTAGGCCTTTCCCTTTAGGTTTTACCCCAACAATGTTTTCATTAGTTTCGCTCACTCTCGAAATCAAGCATTTTACAGCAGGTTGGAGCAGCCTGTATCTCAGCACAGGAATAAGGTAGGGAAGAATTCTAAGGATCATTTTGACTGCCTCCAGAAGTTAGATCAGATGGCCAATGGAATTTGGTGCTAGGCCTTTCCCTTTAGGTTTTACCCCAACAATGTTTTCATTAGTTTCGCTCACTCTCGAAATCAAGCATTTTACAGCAGGTTGGAGCAGCCTGTATCTCAGCACAGGAATAAGGTAGGGAAGAATTCTAAGGATCATTTTGACTGCCTCCAGAAGTTAGATCAGATGGCAAATTGGATTTGGTGCTAGGTCTTTCCCTTTAGGTTTTACCCCAACAATGTTTTCATTAGTTTCGCTCACTCTTGAAATCAAGCATTTTACAGCAGGTTGGAGCAGCCTGTATCTCAGCACAGGAATAAGGTAGGGAAGAATTCTAAGGATCATTTTGACTGCCTCCAGAAGTTAGATCAGATGGCCAATGCAATTTGGTGCTAGGCCTTTCCCTTTAGGTTTTACCCCAACAATGTTTTCATTAGTTTCGCTCACTCTCGAAATCAAGCATTTTACAGCAGGTTGGAGCAGCCTGTATCTCAGCACAGGAATAAGGTAGGGAAGAATTCTAAGGATCATTTTGACTGCCTCCAGAAGTTAGATCAGATGGCCAATGGAATTTGGTGCTAGGCCTTTCCCTTTAGGTTTTACCCCAGCAATGTTTTCATTAGTTTCGCTCACACTCGAAATCAAGCATTTTACAGCAGGTTGGAGCAGCCTGTATCTCAGCACAGGAATAAGGTAGGGAAGAATTCTAAGGATCATTTTGACTGCCTCCAGAAGTTAGATCAGATGGCAAATTGGATTTGGTGCTAGGTCTTTCCCTTTAGGTTTTACCCCAACAATGTTTTCATTAGTTTCGATCACTCTTGAAATCAAGCATTTTACAGCAGGTTGGAGCAGCCTGTATCTCAGCACAGGAATAAGGTAGGGAAGAATTCTAAGGCTCATTTTGACTGCCTCCAGAAGTTAGATCAGATGGCAAATTGGATTTGGTGCTAGGCCTTTCCCTTTAGGTTTTACCCCAACAATGTTTTCATTAGTTTCGATCACTCTCGAAATCAAGCATTTTACAGCAGGTTGGAGCAGCCTGTATCTCAGCACAGGAATAAGGTAGGGAAGAAATCAAATACTCATTTTGACTGCCTCCAGAAGTTAGATCAGATGGCAAATTGTATTTGGTGCTAGGTCTTTCCCTTTAGGATTTACCCCAAAAATATTTTCATTAGTTTCGCTCACTCTCGAAATCAAGCATTTTACAGCAGGTTGGAGCAGCCTGTATCTCAGCACAGGAATAAGGTAGGGAAGAATTCTAAGGATCATTTTGACTGCCTCCAGAAGTTAGATCAGATGGCAAATTGTATTTGGTGCTAGGTCTTTCCCTTTAGGTTTTACCCCAACAATGTTTTCATTAGTTTCGCTCACTCTCGAAATCAAGCATTTTACAGCAGGTTGGAGCAGCCTGTATCTCAGCACAGGAATAAGGTAGGGAAGAATTCTAAGGATCATTTTGACTGCCTCCAGAAGTTAGATCAGATGGCAAATTGGATTTGGTGCTAGGTCTTTCCCTTTAGGTTTTACCCCAAAAATGTTTTCATTAGTTTCGATCAATCTTGAAATCAAGCATTTTACAGCAGGTTGGAGCAGCCTGTATCTCAGCACAGGAATAAGGTAGGGAAGAATTCTAAGGCTCATTTTGACTGCCTCCAGAAGTTAGATCAGATGGCAAATTGGATTTGGTGCTAGGTCTTTCCCTTTAGGTTTTACCCCAACAATGTTTTCATTATTTTCGCTCACTCTCGAAATCAAGCATTTTACAGCAGGTTGGAGCAGCCTGTATCTCAGCACAGGAATAAGGTAGGGAAGAATTCTAAGGATCATTTTGACTGCCTCCAGAAGTTAGATCAGATGGCAAATTGGATTTGGTGCTAGGTCTTTCCCTTTAGGTTTTACCCCAAAAATGTTTTCATTAGTTTCGATCAATCTTGAAATCAAGCATTTTACAGCAGGTTGGAGCAGCCTGTATCTCAGCACAGGAATAAGGTAGGGAAGAATTCAAATACTCATTTTGACTGCCTCCAGAAGTTAGATCAGATGGCCAATGGAATTTGGTGCTAGGCCTTTCCCTTTAGGTTTTACCCCAACAATGTTTTCATTAGTTTCGCTCACTCTCGAAATCAAGCGTTTTACAGCAGGTTGGAGCAGCCTGTATCTCAGCACAGGAATAAGGTAGGGAAGAATTCAAATACTCATTTTGACTGCCTCCAGAAGTTAGATCAGATGGCCAATGCAATTTGGTGCTAGGCCTTTCCCTTTAGGTTTTACCCCAACAATGTTTTCATTAGTTTCGATCAATCTTGAAATCAAGCATTTTACAGCAGGTTGGAGCAGCCTGTATCTCAGCACAGGAATAAGGTAGGGAAGAATTCAAATACTCATTTTGACTGCCTCCAGAAGTTAGATCAGATGGCAAATTGTATTTGGTGCTAGGTCTTTCCCTTTAGGATTTACCCCAAAAATGTTTTCATTAGTTTCGCTCACTCTCGAAATCAAGCATTTTACAGCAGGTTGGAGCAGCCTGTATCTCAGCACAGGAATAAGGTAGGGAAGAATTCTAAGGATCATTTTGACTGCCTCCAGAAGTTAGATCAGATGGCAAATTGGATTTGGTGCTAGGTCTTTCCCTTTAGGTTTTACCCCAACAATGTTTTCATTAGTTTCGATCACTCTTGAAATCAAGCATTTTACAGCAGGTTGGAGCAGCCTGTATCTCAGCACAGGAATAAGGTAGGGAAGAATTCAAATACTCATTTTGACTGCCTCCAGAAGTTAGATCAGATGGCAAATTGGATTTGATGCTAGGCCTTTCCCTTTAGGTTTTACCCCAACAATGTTTTCATTAGTTTCGCTCACTCTCGAAATCAAGCATTTTACAGCAGGTTGGAGCAGCCTGTATCTCAGCACAGGAATAAGGTAGGGAAGAATTCAAATACTCATTTTGACTGCCTCCAGAAGTTAGATCAGATGGCCAATGGAATTTGGTGGTAGGCCTTTCCCTTTAGGTTTTACCCCTACAATGTTTTCATTAGTTTCGATCACTCTCGAAATCAAGCATTTTACAGCAGGTTGGAGCAGCCTGTATCTCAGCACAGGAATAAGGTAGGGAAGAATTCTAAGGATCATTTTGACTGCCTCCAGAAGTTAGATCAGATGGCCAATGGAATTTGGTGCTAGGCCTTTCCCTTTAGGTTTTACCCCAACAATGTTTTCATTAGTTTCGCTCACTCTCGAATTCAAGTATTTTACAGCAGGTTGGAGCAGCCTGTATCTCAGCACAGGAATAAGGTAGGGAAGAATTCTAAGGATCATTTTGACTGCCTCCAGAAGTTAGATCAGATGGCCAATGCAATTTGGTGCTAGGCCTTTCCCTTTAGGTTTTACCCCAACAATGTTTTCATTAGTTTCGCTCACTCTCGAAATCAAGCATTTTACAGCAGGTTGGAGCAGCCTGTATCTCAGCACAGGAATAAGGTAGGGAAGAATTCTAAGGATCATTTTGACTGCCTCCAGAAGTTAGATCAGATGGCAAATTGGATTTGGTGCTAGGTCTTTCCCTTTAGGTTTTACCCCAACAATGTTTTCATTAGTTTCGATCACTCTTGAAATCAAGCATTTTACAGCAGGTTGGAGCAGCCTGTATCTCAGCACAGGAATAAGGTAGGGAAGAATTCTAAGGCTCATTTTGACTGCCTCCAGAAGTTAGATCAGATGGCAAATTGGATTTGGTGCTAGGTCTTTCCCTTTAGGTTTTACCCCAACAATGTTTTCATTAGTTTCGATCACTCTCGAAATCAAGCATTTTACAGCAGGTTGGAGCAGCCTGTATCTCAGCACAGGAATAAGGTAGGGAAGAATTCTAAGGATCATTTTGACTGCCTCCAGAAGTTAGATCAGATGGCAAATTGGATTTGGTGCTAGGTCTTTCCCTTTAGGTTTTACCCCAACAATGTTTTCATTAGTTTCGAACACACTTGAAATCAAGCATTTTATAGCAGGTTATAGCAGCCTGTATCTCAGCACAGGAATAAGGTAGGGAAGAATTCAAATACTCATTTTGACTGCCTCCAGAAGTTAGATCAGATGGCCGATGGAATTTGGTGCTAGGCATTTTCCTTTAGGTTTTACCCCAACAATGTTTTCATTAGTTTCGCTCACTCTCGAAATCAAGCATTTTACAGCAGGTTGGAGCAGCCTGTATCTCAGCACAGGAATAAGGTAGGGAAGAATTCAAATACTCATTTTGACTGTCTCCAGAAGTTAGATCAGATGGCAAATTGTATTTGGTGCTAGGTCTTTCCCTTTAGGTTTTACCCCAACAATGTTTTCATTAGTTTCGATCACTCTTGAAATCAAGCATTTTACAGCAGGTTGGAGCAGCCTGTATCTCAGCACAGGAATAAGGTAGGGAAGAATTCTAAGGCTCATTTTGACTGCCTCCAGAAGTTAGATCAGATGGCAAATTGGATTTGGTGCTAGGCCTTTCCCTTTAGGTTTTACCCCAACAATGTTTTCATTAGTTTCGATCACTCTCGAAATCAAGCATTTTACAGCAGGTTGGAGCAGCCTGTATCTCAGCACAGGAATAAGGTAGGGAAGAATTCAAATACTCATTTTGACTGCCTCCAGAAGTTAGATCAGATGGCAAATTGGATTTGGTGCTAGGTCTTTCCCTTTAGGATTTACCCCAAAAATGTTTTCATTAGTTTCGCTCACTCTCGAAATCAAGCATTTTACAGCAGGTTGGAGCAGCCTGTATCTCAGCACAGGAATAAGGTAGGGAAGAATTCTAAGGATCATTTTGACTGCCTCCAGAAGTTAGATCAGATGGCCAATGGAATTTGGTGCTAGGCCTTTCCCTTTAGGTTTTACCCCAGCAATGTTTTCATTAGTTTCGCTCACACTCGAAATCAAGCATTTTACAGCAGGTTGGAGCAGCCTGTATCTCAGCACAGGAATAAGGTAGGGAAGAATTCTAAGGATCATTTTGACTGCCTCCAGAAGTTAGATCAGATGGCAAATTGGATTTGGTGCTAGGTCTTTCCCTTTAGGTTTTACCCCAACAATGTTTTCACTAGTTTCGATCACTCTTGAAATCAAGCATTTTACAGCAGGTTGGAGCAGCCTGTATCTCAGCACAGGAATAAGGTAGGGAAGAATTCTAAGGCTCATTTTGACTGCCTCCAGAAGTTAGATCAGATGGCAAATTGGATTTGGTGCTAGGCCTTTCCCTTTAGGTTTTACCCCAACAATGTTTTCATTAGTTTCGATCACTCTCGAAATCAAGCATTTTACAGCAGGTTGGAGCAGCCTGTATCTCAGCACAGGAATAAGGTAGGGAAGAAATCAAATACTCATTTTGACTGCCTCCAGAAGTTAGATCAGATGGCAAATTGTATTTGGTGCTAGGTCTTTCCCTTTAGGATTTACCCCAAAAATGTTTTCATTAGTTTCGCTCACTCTCGAAATCAAGCATTTTACAGCAGGTTGGAGCAGCCTGTATCTCAGCACAGGAATAAGGTAGGGAAGAATTCTAAGGATCATTTTGACTGCCTCCAGAAGTTAGATCAGATGGCAAATTGTATTTGGTGCTAGGTCTTTCCCTTTAGGTTTTACCCCAACAATGTTTTCATTAGTTTCGCTCACTCTCGAAATCAAGCATTTTACAGCAGGTTGGAGCAGCCTGTATCTCAGCACAGGAATAAGGTAGGGAAGAATTCTAAGGATCATTTTGACTGCCTCCAGAAGTTAGATCAGATGGCAAATTGGATTTGGTGCTAGGTCTTTCCCTTTAGGTTTTACCCCAAAAATGTTTTCATTAGTTTCGATCAATCTTGAAATCAAGCATTTTACAGCAGGTTGGAGCAGCCTGTATCTCAGCACAGGAATAAGGTAGGGAAGAATTCTAAGGATCATTTTGACTGCCTCCAGAAGTTAGATCAGATGGCAAATTGGATTTGGTGCTAGGTCTTTCCCTTTAGGTTTTACCCCAACAATGTTTTCATTATTTTCGCTCACTCTCGAAATCAAGCATTTTACAGCAGGTTGGAGCAGCCTGTATCTCAGCACAGGAATAAGGTAGGGAAGAATTCTAAGGATCATTTTGACTGCCTCCAGAAGTTAGATCAGATGGCAAATTGGATTTGGTGCTAGGTCTTTCCCTTTAGGTTTTACCCCAAAAATGTTTTCATTAGTTTCGATCAATCTTGAAATCAAGCATTTTACAGCAGGTTGGAGCAGCCTGTATCTCAGCACAGGAATAAGGTAGGGAAGAATTCAAATACTCATTTTGACTGCCTCCAGAAGTTATATCAGATGGCCAATGGAATTTGGTGCTAGGCCTTTCCCTTTAGGTTTTACCCCAACAATGTTTTCATTAGTTTCGCTCACTCTCGAAATCAAGCGTTTTACAGCAGGTTGGAGCAGCCTGTATCTCAGCACAGGAATAAGGTAGGGAAGAATTCAAATACTCATTTTGACTGCCTCCAGAAGTTAGATCAGATGGCCAATGCAATTTGGTGCTAGGCCTTTCCCTTTAGGTTTTACCCCAACAATGTTTTCATTAGCTTCGATCATTCTTGAAATCAAGCATTTTACAGCAGGTTGGAGCAGCCTGTATCTCAGCACAGGAATAAGGTAGGGAAGAATTCAAATACTCATTTTGACTGCCTCCAGAAGTTAGATCAGATGGCAAATTGTATTTGGTGCTAGGTCTTTCCCTTTAGGATTTACCCCAAAAATGTTTTCATTAGTTTCGCTCACTCTCGAAATCAAGCATTTTACAGCAGGTTGGAGCAGCCTGTATCTCAGCACAGGAATAAGGTAGGGAAGAATTCTAAGGATCATTTTGACTGCCTCCAGAAGTTAGATCAGATGGCAAATTGGATTTGGTGCTAGGTCTTTCCCTTTAGGTTTTACCCCAACAATGTTTTCATTAGTTTCGATCACTCTTGAAATCAAGCATTTTACAGCAGGTTGGAGCAGCCTGTATCTCAGCACAGGAATAAGGTAGGGAAGAATTCAAATACTCATTTTGACTGCCTCCAGAAGTTAGATCAGATGGCAAATTGGATTTGATGCTAGGCCTTTCCCTTTAGGTTTTACCCCAACAATGTTTTCATTAGTTTCGCTCACTCTCGAAATCAAGCATTTTACAGCAGGTTGGAGCAGCCTGTATCTCAGCACAGGAATAAGGTAGGGAAGAATTCAAATACTCATTTTGACTGCCTCCAGAAGTTAGATCAGATGGCCAATGGAATTTGGTGGTAGGCCTTTCCCTTTAGGTTTTACCCCTACAATGTTTTCATTAGTTTCGATCACTCTCGAAATCAAGCATTTTACAGCAGGTTGGAGCAGCCTGTATCTCAGCACAGGAATAAGGTAGGGAAGAATTCTAAGGATCATTTTGACTGCCTCCAGAAGTTAGATCAGATGGCCAATGGAATTTGGTGCTAGGCCTTTCCCTTTAGGTTTTACCCCAACAATATTTTCATTAGTTTCGCTCACTCTCGAATTCAAGCATTTTACAGCAGGTTGGAGCAGCCTGTATCTCAGCACAGGAATAAGGTAGGGAAGAATTCTAAGGATCATTTTGACTGCCTCCAGAAGTTAGATCAGATGGCCAATGCAATTTGGTGCTAGGCCTTTCCCTTTAGGTTTTACCCCAACAATGTTTTCATTAGTTTCGCTCACTCTCGAAATCAAGCATTTTACAGCAGGTTGGAGCAGCCTGTATCTCAGCACAGGAATAAGGTAGGGAAGAATTCTAAGGATCATTTTGACTGCCTCCAGAAGTTAGATCAGATGGCAAATTGGATTTGGTGCTAGGTCTTTCCCTTTAGGTTTTACCCCAACAATGTTTTCATTAGTTTCGATCACTCTTGAAATCAAGCATTTTACAGCAGGTTGGAGCAGCCTGTATCTCAGCACAGGAATAAGGTAGGGAAGAATTCTAAGGCTCATTTTGACTGCCTCCAGAAGTTAGATCAGATGGCAAATTGGATTTGGTGCTAGGTCTTTCCCTTTAGGTTTTACCCCAACAATGTTTTCATTAGTTTCGCTCACTCTCGAAATCAAGCATTTTACAGCAGGTTGGAGCAGCCTGTATCTCAGCACAGGAATAAGGTAGGGAAGAATTCAAATACTCATTTTGACTGCCTCCAGAAGTTAGATCAGATGGCCGATGGAATTTGGTGCTAGGCATTTTCCTTTAGGTTTTACCCCAACAATGTTTTCATTAGTTTCGCTCACTCTCGAAATCAAGCATTTTACAGCAGGTTGGAGCAGCCTGTATCTCAGCACAGGAATAAGGTAGGGAAGAATTCAAATACTCATTTTGACTGTCTCCAGAAGTTAGATCAGATGGCAAATTGTATTTGGTGCTAGGTCTTTCCCTTTAGGTTTTACCCCAACAATGTTTTCATTAGTTTCGATCACTCTTGAAATCAAGCATTTTACAGCAGGTTGGAGCAGCCTGTATCTCAGCACAGGAATAAGGTAGGGAAGAATTCTAAGGCTCATTTTGACTGCCTCCAGAAGTTAGATCAGATGGCAAATTGGATTTGGTGCTAGGTCTTTCCCTTTAGGTTTTACCCCAACAATGTTTTCATTAGTTTCGATCACTCTCGAAATCAAGCATTTTACAGCAGGTTGGAGCAGCCTGTATCTCAGCACAGGAATAAGGTAGGGAAGAATTCAAATACTCATTTTGACTGCCTCCAGAAGTTAGATCAGATGGCAAATTGGATTTGGTGCTAGGTCTTTCCCTTTAGGATTTACCCCAAAAATGTTTTCATTAGTTTCGCTCACTCTCGAAATCAAGCATTTTACAGCAGGTTGGAGCAGCCTGTATCTCAGCACAGGAATAAGGTAGGGAAGAATTCTAAGGATCATTTTGACTGCCTCCAGAAGTTAGATCAGATGGCAAATTGGATTTGGTGCTAGGTCTTTCCCTTTAGGTTTTACCCCAAAAATGTTTTCATTAGTTTCGATCAATCTTGAAATCAAGCATTTTACAGCAGGTTGGAGCAGCCTGTATCTCAGCACAGGAATAAGGTAGGGAAGAATTCTAAGGATCATTTTGACTGCCTCCAGAAGTTAGATCAGATGGCAAATTGGATTTGGTGCTAGGTCTTTCCCTTTAGGTTTTACCCCAACAATGTTTTCATTAGTTTCGCTCACTCTCGAAATCAAGCATTTTACAGCAGGTTGGAGCAGCCTGTATCTCAGCACAGGAATAAGGTAGGGAAGAATTCTAAGGATCATTTTGACTGCCTCCAGAAGTTAGATCAGATGGCAAATTGGATTTGGTGCTAGGTCTTTCCCTTTAGGTTTTACCCCAAAAATGTTTTCATTAGTTTCGATCAATGTTGAAATCAAGCATTTTACAGCAGGTTGGAGCAGCCTGTATCTCAGCACAGGAATAAGGTAGGGAAGAATTCAAATACTCATTTTGACTGCCTCCAGAAGTTAGATCAGATGGCCAATGCAATTTGGTGCTAGGCCTTTCCCTTTAGGTTTTACCCCAACAATGTTTTCATTAGTTTCGCTCACTCTCGAAATCAAGCATTTTACAGCAGGTTGGAGCAGCCTGTATCTCAGCACAGGAATAAGGTAGGGAAGAATTCAAATACTCATTTTGACTGCCTCCAGAAGTTAGATCAGATGGCCAATGGAATTTGGTGCTAGGCCTTTCCCTTTAGGTTTTACCCCAACAATGTTTTCATTAGTTTCGATCACTCTCGAAATCAAGCATTTTACAGCAGGTTGGAGCAGCCTGTATCTCAGCACAGGAATAAGGTAGGGAAGAATTCAAATACTCATTTTGACTGCCTCCAGAAGTTAGATCAGATGGCAAATTGGATTTGGTGCTAGGTCTTTCCCTTTAGGATTTACCCCAACAATGTTTTCATTAGTTTCGCTCACTCTCGAAATCAAGCATTTTACAGCAGGTTGGAGCAGCCTGTATCTCAGCACAGGAATAAGGTAGGGAAGAATTCTAAGGATCATTTTGACTGCCTCCAGAAGTTAGATCAGATGGCAAATTGGATTTGGTGCTAGGTCTTTCCCTTTAGGTTTTACCCCAACAATGTTTTCATTAGTTTCGCTCACTCTCGAAATCAAGCATTTTACAGCAGGTTGGAGCAGCCTGTATCTCAGCACAGGAATAAGGTAGGGAAGAATTCAAATACTCATTTTGACTGCCTCCAGAAGTTAGATCAGATGGCCAATGCAATTTGGTGCTAGGCCTTTCCCTTTAGGTTTTACCCCAACAATGTTTTCATTAGTTTCGCTCACTCTCGAAATCAAGCATTTTACAGCAGGTTGGAGCAGCCTGTATCTCAGCACAGGAATAAGGTAGGGAAGAATTCTAAGGATCATTTTGACTGCCTCCAGAAGTTAGATCAGATGGCCAATGGAATTTGGTGCTAGGCCTTTCCCTTTAGGTTTTACCCCAGCAATGTTTTCATTAGTTTCGCTCACTCTCGAAATCAAGCATTTTACAGCAGGTTGGAGCAGCCTGTATCTCAGCACAGGAATAAGGTAGGGAAGAATTCTAAGGATCATTTTGACTGCCTCCAGAAGTTAGATCAGATGGCAAATTGGATTTGGTGCTAGGTCTTTCCCTTTAGGTTTTACCCCAACAATGTTTTCATTAGTTTCGATCACTCTCGAAATCAAGCATTTTACAGCAGGTTGGAGCAGCCTGTATCTCAGCACAGGAATAAGGTAGGGAAGAATTCAAATACTCATTTTGACTGCCTCCAGAAGTTAGATCAGATGGCAAATTGGATTTGGTGCTAGGCCTTTCCCTTTAGGTTTTACCCCAACAATGTTTTCATTAGTTTCGCTCACTCTCGAAATCAAGCATTTTACAGCAGGTTGGAGCAGCCTGTATCTCAGCACAGGAATAAGGTAGGGAAGAATTCAAATACTCATTTTGACTGCCTCCAGAAGTTAGATCAGATGGCCAATGCAATTTGGTGCTAGGCCTTTCCCTTTAGGTTTTACCCCAACAATGTTTTCATTAGTTTCGCTCACTCTCGAAATCAAGCATTTTACAGCAGGTTGGAGCAGCCTGTATCTCAGCACAGGAATAAGGTAGGGAAGAATTCAAATACTCATTTTGACTGCCTCCAGAAGTTAGATCAGATGGCAAATTGTATTTGGTGCTAGGTCTTTCCCTTTAGGTTTTACCCCAACAATGTTTTCATTAGTTTCGCTCACTCTCGAAATCAAGCATTTTACAGCAGGTTGGAGCAGCCTGTATCTCAGCACAGGAATAAGGTAGGGAAGAATTCTAAGGATCATTTTGACTGCCTCCAGAAGTTAGATCAGATGGCAAATTGGATTTGGTGCTAGGTCTTTCCCTTTAGGTTTTACCCCAACAATGTTTTCATTAGTTTCGATCACTCTTGAAATCAAGCATTTTACAGCAGGTTGGAGCAGCCTGTATCTCAGCACAGGAATAAGGTAGGGAAGAATTCAAATACTCATTTTGACTGCCTCCAGAAGTTAGATCAGATGGCCAATGCAATTTGGTGCTAGGCCTTTCCCTTTAGGTTTTACCCCAACAATGTTTTCATTAGTTTCGATCACTCTCGAAATCAAGCATTTTACAGCAGGTTGGAGCAGCCTGTATCTCAGCACAGGAATAAGGTAGGGAAGAATTCAAATACTCATTTTGACTGCCTCCAGAAGTTAGATCAGATGGCAAATTGGATTTGGTGCTAGGCCTTTCCCTTTAGGTTTTACCCCAACAATGTTTTCATTAGTTTCGCTCACTCTCGAAATCAAGCATTTTACAGCAGGTTGGAGCAGCCTGTATCTCAGCACAGGAATAAGGTAGGGAAGAATTCAAATACTCATTTTGACTGCCTCCAGAAGTTAGATCAGATGGCAAATTGGATTTGGTGCTAGGTCTTTCCCTTTAGGATTTACCCCAACAATGTTTTCATTAGTTTCGCTCACTCTCGAAATCAAGCATTTTACAGCAGGTTGGAGCAGCCTGTATCTCAGCACAGGAATAAGGTAGGGAAGAATTCTAAGGATCATTTTGACTGCCTCCATAAGTTAGATCAGATGGCCAATGCAATTTGGTGCTAGGCCTTTCCCTTTAGGTTTTACCCCAACAATGTTTTCATTAGTTTCGCTCACTCTCGAAATCAAGCATTTTACAGCAGGTTGGAGCAGCCTGTATCTCAGCACAGGAATAAGGTAGGGAAGAATTCTAAGGATCATTTTGACTGCCTCCAGAAGTTAGATCAGATGGCCAATGGAATTTGGTGCTAGGCCTTTCCCTTTAGGTTTTACCCCATCAATGTTTACATTAGTTTCGCTCACTCTCGAAATCAAGCATTTTACAGCAGGTTGGAGCAGCCTGTATCTCAGCACAGGAATAAGGTAGGGAAGAATTCTAAGGATCATTTTGACTGCCTCCAGAAGTTAGATCAGATGGCAAATTGGATTTGGTGCTAGGTCTTTCCCTTTAGGTTTTACCCCAACAATGTTTTCATTAGTTTCGCTCACTCTCGAAATCAAGCATTTTACAGCAGGTTGGAGCAGCCTGTATCTCAGCACAGGAATAAGGTAGGGAAGAATTCTAAGGATCATTTTGACTGCCTCCAGAAGTTAGATCAGATGGCCAATGCAATTTGGTGCTAGGCCTTTCCCTTTAGGTTTTACCCCAACAATGTTTTCATTAGTTTCGCTCACTCTCGAAATCAAGCATTTTACAGCAGGTTGGAGCAGCCTGTATCTCAGCACAGGAATAAGGTAGGGAAGAACTCAAATACTCATTTTGACTGCCTCCAGAAGTTAGATCAGATGGCCAATGCAATTTGGTGCTAGGCCTTTCCCTTTAGGTTTTACCCCAACAATGTTTTCATTAGTTTCGCTCACTCTCGAAATCAAGCATTTTACAGCAGGTTGGAGCAGCCTGTATCTCAGCACAGGAATAAGGTAGGGAAGAATTCAAATACTCATTTTGACTGCCTCCAGAAGTTAGATCAGATGGCAAATTGGATTTGGTGCTAGGCCTTTCCCTTTAGGTTTTACCCCAACAATGTTTTCATTAGTTTCGCTCACTCTCGAAATCAAGCATTTTACAGCAGGTTGGAGCAGCCTGTATCTCAGCACAGGAATAAGGTAGGGAAGAATTCAAATACTCATTTTGACTGCCTCCAGAAGTTAGATCAGATGGCAAATTGGATTTGGTGCTAGGTCTTTCCCTTTAGGATTTACCCCAAAAATGTTTTCATTAGTTTCGCTCACTCTCGAAATCAAGCATTTTACAGCAGGTTGGAGCAGCCTGTATCTCAGCACAGGAATAAGGTAGGGAAGAATTCTAAGGATCATTTTGACTGCCTCCAGAAGTTAGATCAGATGGCCAATGCAATTTGGTGCTAGGCCTTTCCCTTTAGGTTTTACCCCAACAATGTTTTCATTAGTTTCGCTCACTCTCGAAATCAAGCATTTTACAGCAGGTTGGAGCAGCCTGTATCTCAGCACAGGAATAAGGTAGGGAAGAATTCTAAGGATCATTTTGACTGCCTCCAGAAGTTAGATCAGATGGCCAATGGAATTTGGTGCTAGGCCTTTCCCTTTAGGTTTTACCCCATCAATGTTTTCATTAGTTTCGCTCACTCTCGAAATCAAGCATTTTACAGCAGGTTGGAGCAGCCTGTATCTCAGCACAGGAATAAGGTAGGGAAGAATTCTAAGGATCATTTTGACTGCCTCCAGAAGTTAGATCAGATGGCAAATTGGATTTGGTGCTAGGTCTTTCCCTTTAGGTTTTACCCCAACAATGTTTTCATTAGTTTCGCTCACTCTCGAAATCAAGCATTTTACAGCAGGTTGGAGCAGCCTGTATCTCAGCACAGGAATAAGGTAGGGAAGAATTCTAAGGATCATTTTGACTGCCTCCAGAAGTTAGATCAGATGGCCAATGCGATTTGGTGCTAGGCCTTTCCCTTTAGGTTTTACCCCAACAATGTTTTCATTAGTTTCGCTCACTCTCGAAATCAAGCATTTTACAGCAGGTTGGAGCAGCCTGTATCTCAGCACAGGAATAAGGTAGGGAAGAATTCAAATACTCATTTTGACTGCCTCCAGAAGTTAGATCAGATGGCCAATGCAATTTGGTGCTAGGCCTTTCCCTTTAGGTTTTACCCCAACAATGTTTTCATTAGTTTCGCTCACTCTCGAAATCAAGCATTTTACAGCAGGTTGGAGCAGCCTGTATCTCAGCACAGGAATAAGGTAGGGAAGAATTCTAAGGATCATTTTGACTGCCTCCAGAAGTTAGATCAGATGGCCAATGGAATTTGGTGCTAGGCCTTTCCCTTTAGGTTTTACCCCAGCAATGTTTTCATTAGTTTCGCTCACTCTCGAAATCAAGCATTTTACAGCAGGTTGGAGCAGCCTGTATCTCAGCACAGGAATAAGGTAGGGAAGAATTCTAAGGATCATTTTGACTGCCTCCAGAAGTTAGATCAGATGGCAAATTGGATTTGGTGCTAGGTCTTTCCCTTTAGGTTTTTACCCCAACAATGTTTTCATTAGTTTCGATCACTCTCGAAATCAAGCATTTTACAGCAGGTTGGAGCAGCCTGTATCTCAGCACAGGAATAAGGTAGGGAAGAATTCAAATACTCATTTTGACTGCCTCCAGAAGTTAGATCAGATGGCCAATGCAATTTGGTGCTAGGCCTTTCCCTTTAGGTTTTACCCCAACAATGTTTTCATTAGTTTCGATCACTCTCGAAATCAAGCATTTTACAGCAGGTTGGAGCAGCCTGTATCTCAGCACAGGAATAAGGTAGGGAAGAATTCAAATACTCATTTTGACTGCCTCCAGAAGTTAGATCAGATGGCCAATGCAATTTGGTGCTAGGCCTTTCCCTTTAGGTTTTACCCCAACAATGTTTTCATTAGTTTCGCTCACTCTCGAAATCAAGCATTTTACAGCAGGTTGGAGCAGCCTGTATCTCAGCACAGGAATAAGGTAGGGAAGAATTCTAAGGATCATTTTGACTGCCTCCAGAAGTTAGATCAGATGGCAAATTGGATTTGGTGCTAGGTCTTTCCCTTTAGGTTTTACCCCAACAATGTTTTCATTAGTTTCGCTCACTCTCGAAATCAAGCATTTTACAGCAGGTTGGAGCAGCCTGTATCTCAGCACAGGAATAAGGTAGGGAAGAATTCTAAGGATCATTTTGACTGCCTCCAGAAGTTAGATCAGATGGCCAATGCAATTTGGTGCTAGGCCTTTCCCTTTAGGTTTTACCCCAACAATGTTTTCATTAGTTTCGCTCACTCTCGAAATCAAGCATTTTACAGCAGGTTGGAGCAGCCTGTATCTCAGCACAGGAATAAGGTAGGGAAGAATTCTAAGGATCATTTTGACTGCCTCCAGAAGTTAGATCAGATGGCAAATTGGATTTGGTGCTAGGTCTTTCCCTTTAGGTTTTACCCCAACAATGTTTTCATTAGTTTCGATCACTCTTGAAATCAAGCATTTTACAGCAGGTTGGAGCAGCCTGTATCTCAGCACAGGAATAAAGTAGGGAAGAATTCAAATACTCATTTTGACTGCCTCCAGAAGTTAGATCAGATGGCAAATTGGATTTGGTGCTAGGCCTTTCCCTTTAGGTTTTACCCCAACAATGTTTTCATTAGTTTCGCTCACTCTCGAAATCAAGCATTTTACAGCAGGTTGGAGCAGCCTGTATCTCAGCACAGGAATAAGGTAGGGAAGAATTCAAATACTCATTTTGACTGCCTCCAGAAGTTAGATCAGATGGCAAATTGGATTTGGTGCTAGGTCTTTCCCTTTAGGTTTTACCCCAACAATGTTTTCATTAGTTTCGCTCACTCTCGAAATCAAGCATTTTACAGCAGGTTGGAGCAGCCTGTATCTCAGCACAGGAATAAGGTAGGGAAGAATTCTAAGGATCATTTTGACTGCCTCCATAAGTTAGATCAGATGGCCAATGCAATTTGGTGCTAGGCCTTTCCCTTTAGGTTTTACCCCAACAATGTTTTCATTAGTTTCGCTCACTCTCGAAATCAAGCATTTTACAGCAGGTTGGAGCAGCCTGTATCTCAGCACAGGAATAAGGTAGGGAAGAATTCTAAGGATCATTTTGACTGCCTCCAGAAGTTAGATCAGATGGCCAATGGAATTTGGTGCTAGGCCTTTCCCTTTAGGTTTTACCCCATCAATGTTTTCATTAGTTTCGCTCACTCTCGAAATCAAGCATTTTACAGCAGGTTGGAGCAGCCTGTATCTCAGCACAGGAATAAGGTAGGGAAGAATTCTAAGGATCATTTTGACTGCCTCCAGAAGTTAGATCAGATGGCAAATTGGATTTGGTGCTAGGTCTTTCCCTTTAGGTTTTACCCCAACAATGTTTTCATTAGTTTCGCTCACTCTCGAAATCAAGCATTTTACAGCAGGTTGGAGCAGCCTGTATCTCAGCACAGGAATAAGGTAGGGAAGAATACTAAGGATCATTTTGACTGCCTCCAGAAGTTAGATCAGATGGCCAATGCAATTTGGTGCTAGGCCTTTCCCTTTAGGTTTTACCCCAACAATGTTTTCATTAGTTTCGCTCACTCTCGAAATCAAGCATTTTACAGCAGGTTGGAGCAGCCTGTATCTCAGCACAGGAATAAGGTAGGGAAGAATTCAAATACTCGTTTTGACTGCCACCAGAAGTTAGATCAGATGGCCAATGCAATTTGGTGCTAGGCCTTTCCCTTTAGGTTTTACCCCAACAATGTTTTCATTAGTTTCGCTCACTCTCGAAATCAAGCATTTTACAGCAGGTTGGAGCAGCCTGTATCTCAGCACAGGAATAAGGTAGGGAAGAATTCAAATACTCATTTTGACTGCCTCCAGAAGTTAGATCAGATGGCAAATTGGATTTGGTGCTAGGCCTTTCCCTTTAGGTTTTACCCCAACAATGTTTTCATTAGTTTCGCTCACTCTCGAAATCAAGCATTTTACAGCAGGTTGGAGCAGCCTGTATCTCAGCACAGGAATAAGGTAGGGAAGAATTCAAATACTCATTTTGACTGCCTCCAGAAGTTAGATCAGATGGCAAATTGGATTTGGTGCTAGGTCTTTCCCTTTAGGATTTACCCCAACAATGTTTTCATTAGTTTCGCTCACTCTCGAAATCAAGCATTTTACAGCAGGTTGGAGCAGCCTGTATCTCAGCACAGGAATAAGGTAGGGAAGAATTCTAAGGATCATTTTGACTGCCTCCAGAAGTTAGATCAGATGGCCAATGCAATTTGGTGCTAGGCCTTTCCCTTTAGGTTTTACCCCAACAATGTTTTCATTAGTTTCGCTCACTCTCGAAATCAAGCATTTTACAGCAGGTTGGAGCAGCCTGTATCTCAGCACAGGAATAAGGTAGGGAAGAATTCTAAGGATCATTTTGACTGCCTCCAGAAGTTAGATCAGATGGCCAATGGAATTTGGTGCTAGGCCTTTCCCTTTAGGTTTTACCCCATCAATGTTTTCATTAGTTTCGCTCACTCTCGAAATCAAGCATTTTACAGCAGGTTGGAGCAGCCTGTATCTCAGCACAGGAATAAGGTAGGGAAGAATTCTAAGGATCATTTTGACTGCCTCCAGAAGTTAGATCAGATGGCAAATTGGATTTGGTGCTAGGTCTTTCCCTTTAGGTTTTACCCCAACAATGTTTTCATTAGTTTCGATCACTCTCGAAATCAAGCATTTTACAGCAGGTTGGAGCAGCCTGTATCTCAGCACAGGAATAAGGTAGGGAAGAATTCAAATACTCATTTTGACTGCCTCCAGAAGTTAGATCAGATGGCCAATGCAATTTGGTGCTAGGCCTTTCCCTTTAGGTTTTACCCCAACAATGTTTTCATTAGTTTCGATCACTCTCGAAATCAAGCATTTTACAGCAGGTTGGAGCAGCCTGTATCTCAGCACAGGAATAAGGTAGGGAAGAATTCAAATACTCATTTTGACTGCCTGCAGAAGTTAGATCAGATGGCCAATGGAATTTGGTGCTAGGCCTTTCCCTTTAGGTTTTACCCCAACAATGTTTTCATTAGTTTCGCTCACTCTCGAAATCAAGCATTTTACAGCAGGTTGGAGCAGCCTGTATCTCAGCACAGGAATAAGGTAGGGAAGAATTCTAAGGATCATTTTGACTGCCTCCAGAAGTTAGATCAGATGTCCAATGGAATTTGGTGCTAGGCCTTTCCCTTTAGGTTTTACCCCATCAATGTTTTCATTAGTTTCGCTCATCTTCGAAATCAAGCATTTTACAACAGGTTGGAGAAGCCTGTATCTCAGCACAGGAATAAGGTAGGGAAGAATTCTAAGGATCATTTTGACTGCCTCCAGAAGTTAGATCAGATGGCAAATTGTATTTGGTGCTGGTCTTTCCCTTTAGGTTTTACCCCAACAATGTTTTCATTAGTTTCGCTCACTCTCGAAATCAAGCATTTTACAGCAGGTTGGAGCAGCCTGTATCTCAGCACAGGAATAAGGTAGGGAAGAATTCAAATACTCGTTTTGACTGCCTCCAGAAGTTAGATCAGATGGCCAATGCAATTTGGTGCTAGGCCTTTCCCTTTAGGTTTTACCCCAACAATGTTTTCATTAGTTTCGCTCACTCTCGAAATCAAGCATTTTACAGCAGGTTGGAGCAGCCTGTATCTCAGCACAGGAATAAGGTAGGGAAGAATTCAAATACTCATTTTGACTGCCTCCAGAAGTTAGATCAGATGGCAAATTGGATTTGGTGCTAGGCCTTTCCCTTTAGGTTTTACCCCAACAATGTTTTCATTAGTTTCGCTCACTCTCGAAATCAAGCATTTTACAGCAGGTTGGAGCAGCCTGTATCTCAGCACAGGAATAAGGTAGGGAAGAATTCAAATACTCATTTTGACTGCCTCCAGAAGTTAGATCAGATGGCAAATTGGATTTGGTGCTAGGTCTTTCCCTTTAGGATTTACCCCAAAAATGTTTTCATTAGTTTCGCTCACTCTCGAAATCAAGCATTTTACAGCAGGTTGGAGCAGCCTGTATCTCAGCACAGGAATAAGGTAGGGAAGAATTCTAAGGATCATTTTGACTGCCTCCAGAAGTTAGATCAGATGGCCAATGCAATTTGGTGCTAGGCCTTTCCCTTTAGGTTTTACCCCAACAATGTTTTCATTAGTTTCGCTCACTCTCGAAATCAAGCATTTTACAGGAGGTTGGAGCAGCCTGTATCTCAGCACAGGAATAAGGTAGGGAAGAATTCTAAGGATCATTTTGACTGCCTCCAGAAGTTAGATCAGATGGCCAATGGAATTTGGTGCTAGGCCTTTCCCTTTAGGTTTTACCCCAACAATGTTTTCATTAGTTTCGCTCACTCTCGAAATCAAGCATTTTACAGCAGGTTGGAGCAGCCTGTATCTCAGCACAGGAATAAGGTAGGGAAGAATTCTAAGGATCATTTTGACTGCCTCCAGAAGTTAGATCAGATGGCAAATTGGATTTGGTGCTAGGTCTTTCCCTTTAGGTTTTACCCCAACAATGTTTTCATTAGTTTCGATCACTCTCGAAATCAAGCATTTTACAGCAGGTTGGAGCAGCCTGTATCTCAGCACAGGAATAAGGTAGGGAAGAATTCTAAGGATCATTTTGACTGCCTCCAGAAGTTAGATCAGATGGCCAATGCAATTTGGTGCTAGGCCTTTCCCTTTAGGTTTTACCCCAACAATGTTTTCATTAGTTTCGCTCACTCTCGAAATCAAGCATTTTACAGCAGGTTGGAGCAGCCTGTATCTCAGCACAGGAATAAGGTAGGGAAGAATTCTAAGGATCATTTTGACTGCCTCCAGAAGTTAGATCAGATGGCCAATGGAATTTGGTGCTAGGCCTTTCCCTTTAGGTTTTACCCCAACAATGTTTTCATTAGTTTCGCTCACTCTCGAAATCAAGCATTTTACAGCAGGTTGGAGCAGCCTGTATCTCAGCACAGGAATAAGGTAGGGAAGAATTCTAAGGATCATTTTGACTGCCTCCAGAAGTTAGATCAGATGGCAAATTGGATTTGGTGCTAGGTCTTTCCCTTTAGGTTTTACCCCAACAATGTTTTCATTAGTTTCGATCACTCTTGAAATCAAGCATTTTACAGCAGGTTGGAGCAGCCTGTATCTCAGCACAGGAATAAGGTAGGGAAGAATTCAAATACTCATTTTGACTGCCTCCAGAAGTTAGATCAGATGGCAAATTGGATTTGGTGCTAGGCCTTTCCCTTTAGGGTTTAGCCCAACAATGTTTTCATTAGTTTCGCTCACTCTCGAAATCAAGCATTTTACAGCAGGTTGGAGCAGCCTGTATCTCAGCACAGGAATAAGGTAGGGAAGAATTCAAATACTCATTTTGACTGCCTCCAGAAGTTAGATCAGATGGCAAATTGGATTTGGTGCTAGGTCTTTCCCTTTAGGATTTACCCCAAAAATGTTTTCATTAGTTTCGCTCACTCTCGAAATCAAGCATTTTACAGCAGGTTGGAGCAGCCTGTATCTCAGCACAGGAATAAGGTAGGGAAGAATTCAAAGGATCATTTTGACTGCCTCCATAAGTTAGATCAGATGGCAAATTGGATTTGGTGCTAGGTCTTTCCCTTTAGGTTTTACCCCAACAATGTTTTCATTAGTTTCGCTCACTCTCGAAATCAAGCATTTTACAGCAGGTTGGAGCAGCCTGTATCTCAGCACAGGAATAAGGTAGGGAAGAATTCTAAGGCTCATTTTGACTGCCTCCAGAAGTTAGATCAGATGGCCAATGCGATTTGGTGCTAGGCCTTTCCCTTTAGGTTTTACCCCAACAATGTTTTCATTAGTTTTGCTCACTCTCGAAATCAAGCATTTTACAGCAGGTTGGAGCAGCCTGTATCTCAGCACAGGAATAAGGTAGGGAAGAATTCAAATACTCATTTTGACTGCCTCCAGAAGTTAGATCAGATGGCAAATTGGATTTGGTGCTAGGTCTTTCCCTTTAGGATTTACCCCAAAAATGTTTTCATTAGTTTCGCTCACTCTCGAAATCAAGCATTTTAGAGCAGGTTGGAGCAGCCTGTATCTCAGCACAGGAATAAGGTAGGGAAGAATTCTAAGGATCATTTTGACTGCCTCCAGAAGTTAGATCAGATGGCAAATTGTATTTGGTGCTAGGTCTTTCCCTTTAGGTTTTACCCCAACAATGTTTTCATTAGTTTCGCTCACTCTCGAAATCAAGCATTTTACAGCAGGTTGGAGCAGCCTGTATCTCAGCACAGGAATAAGGTAGGGAAGAATTCTAAGGCTCATTTTGACTGCCTCCAGAAGTTAGATCAGATGGCCAATGCGATTTGGTGCTAGGCCTTTCCCTTTAGGTTTTACCCCAACAATGTTTTCATTAGTTTCGCTCACTCTCGAAATCAAGCATTTTACAGCAGGTTGGAGCAGCCTGTATCTCAGCACAGGAATAAGGTAGGGAAGAATTCAAATACTCATTTTGACTGCCTCCAGAAGTTAGATCAGATGGCCAATGCAATTTGGTGCTAGGCCTTTCCCTTTAGGTTTTACCCCAACAATGTTTTCATTAGTTTCGCTCACTCTCGAAATCAAGCATTTTACAGCAGGTTGGAGCAGCCTGTATCTCAGCACAGGAATAAGGTAGGGAAGAATTCTAAGGATCATTTTGACTGCCTCCAGAAGTTAGATCAGATGGCCAATGGAATTTGGTGCTAGGCCTTTCCCTTTAGGTTTTACCCCAACAATGTTTTCATTAGTTTCGCTCACTCTCGAAATCAAGCATTTTACAGCAGGTTGGAGCAGCCTGTATCTCAGCACAGGAATAAGGTAGGGAAGAATTCTAAGGATCATTTTGACTGCCTCCAGAAGTTAGATCAGATGGCAAATTGGATTTGGTGCTAGGTCTTTCCCTTTAGGTTTTACCCCAACAATGTTTTCATTAGTTTCGATCACTCTTGAAATCAAGCATTTTACAGCAGGTTGGAGCAGCCTGTATCTCAGCACAGGAATAAGGTAGGGAAGAATTCAAATACTCATTTTGACTGCCTCCAGAAGTTAGATCAGATGGCAAATTGGATTTGGTGCTAGGCCTTTCCCTTTAGGTTTTACCCCAACAATGTTTTCATTAGTTTCGCTCACTCTCGAAATCAAGCATTTTACAGCAGGTTGGAGCAGCCTGTATCTCAGCACAGGAATAAGGTACGGAAGAATTTCAAATACTCATTTTGACTGCCTCCAGAAGTTAGATCAGATGGCCAATGCAATTTGGTGCTAGGCCTTTCCCTTTAGGTTTTACCCCAACAATGTTTTCATTAGTTTTGCTCACTCTCGAAATCAAGCATTTTACAGCAGGTTGGAGCAGCCTGTATCTCAGCACAGGAATAAGGTAGGGAAGAATTCAAATACTCATTTTGACTGCCTCCAGAAGTTAGATCAGATGGCAAATTGGATTTGGTGCTAGGTCTTTCCCTTTAGGTTTTACCCCAACAATGTTTTCATTAGTTTCGATCACTCTCGAAATCAAGCATTTTACAGCAGGTTGGAGCAGCCTGTATCTCAGCACAGGAATAAGGTAGGGAAGAATTCTAAGGATCATTTTGACTGCCTCCAGAAGTTAGATCAGATGGCAAATTGGATTTGGTGCTAGGTCTTTCCCTTTAGGTTTTACCCCAACAATGTTTTCATTAGTTTCGATCACACTTGAAATCAAGCATTTTACAGCAGGTTGGAGCAGCCTGTATCTCAGCACAGGAATAAGGTAGGGAAGAATTCAAATGCTCATTTTGACTGCCTCCAGAAGTTAGATCAGATGGCCAATGGAATTTGGTGCTAGGCCTTTCCCTTTAGGTTTTACCCCAACAATGTTTTCATTAGTTTCGATCACTCTCGAAATCAAGCATTTTACAGCAGGTTGGAGCAGCCTGTATCTCAGCACAGGAATAAGGTAGGGAAGAATTCAAATACTCATTTTGACTGCCTCCAGAAGTTAGATCAGATGGCCAATTGTATTTGGTGCTAGGTCTTTCCCTTTAGGTTTTACCCCAACAATGTTTTCATTAGTTTCGCTCACTCTCGAAATCAAGCATTTTACAGCAGGTTGGAGCAGCCTGTATCTCAGCACAGGAATAAGGTAGGGAAGAATTCAAATACTCATTTTGACTGCCTCCAGAAGTTAGATCAGATGGCCAATGGAATTTGGTGCTAGGCCTTTCCCTTTAGGTTTTACCCCAACAATGTTTTCATTAGTTTCGCTCACTCTCGAAATCAAGCATTTTACAGCAGGTTGGAGCAGCCTGTATCTCAGCACAGGAATAAGGTAGGGAAGAATTCTAAGGATCATTTTGACTGCCTCCAGAAGTTAGATCAGATGGCCGATGGAATTTGGTGCTAGGCCTTTCCCTTTAGGTTTTACCCCAACAATGTTTTCATTAGTTTCGCTCACTCTCGAAATCAAGCATTTTACAGCAGGTTGGAGCAGCCTGTATCTCAGCACAGGAATAAGGTAGGGAAGAATTCTAAGGATCATTTTGACTGCCTCCAGAAGTTAGATCAGATGGCCAATTGGATTTGGTGCTAGGTCTTTCCCTTTAGGTTTTACCCCAACAATGTTTTCATTAGTTTCGATCACTCTTGAAATCAAGCATTTTACAGCAGGTTGGAGCAGCCTGTATCTCAGCACAGGAATAAGGTAGGGAAGAATTCAAATACTCATTTTGACTGCCTCCAGAAGTTAGATCAGATGGCAAATTGGATTTGGTGCTAGGCCTTTCCCTTTAGGTTTTACCCCAACAATGTTTTCATTAGTTTCGCTCACTCTCGAAATCAAGCATTTTACAGCAGGTTGGAGCAGCCTGTATCTCAGCACAGGAATAAGGTAGGGAAGAATTCTAAGGCTCATTTTGACTGCCTCCAGAAGTTAGATCAGATGGCCAATGCGATTTGGTGCTAGGCCTTTCCCTTTAGGTTTTACCCCAACAATGTTTTCATTAGTTTCGCTCACTCTCGAAATCAAGCATTTTACAGCAGGTTGGAGCAGCCTGTATCTCAGCACAGGAATAAGGTAGGGAAGAATTCTAAGGCTCATTTTGACTGCCTCCAGAAGTTAGATCAGATGGCAAATTGGATTTGGTGCTAGGTCTTTCCCTTTAGGATTTACCCCAAAAATGTTTTCATTAGTTTCGCTCACTCTCGAAATCAAGCATTTTAGAGCAGGTTGGAGCAGCCTGTATCTCAGCACAGGAATAAGGTAGGGAAGAATTCTAAGGATCATTTTGACTGCCTCCAGAAGTTAGATCAGATGGCAAATTGTATTTGGTGCTAGGTCTTTCCCTTTAGGTTTTACCCCAACAATGTTTTCATTAGTTTCGCTCACTCTCGAAATCAAGCATTTTACAGCAGGTTGGAGCAGCCTGTATCTCAGCACAGGAATAAGGTAGGGAAGAATTCTAAGGATCATTTTGACTGCCTCCAGAAGTTAGATCAGATGGCCAATGCGATTTGGTGCTAGGCCTTTCCCTTTAGGTTTTACCCCAACAATGTTTTCATTAGTTTCGCTCACTCTCGAAATCAAGCATTTTACAGCAGGTTGGAGCAGCCTGTATCTCAGCACAGGAATAAGGTAGGGAAGAATTCTAAGGATCATTTTGACTGCCTCCAGAAGTTAGATCAGATGGCCAATGCAATTTGGTGCTAGGCCTTTCCCTTTAGGTTTTACCCCAGCAATGTTTTCATTAGTTTCGCTCACTCTCGAAATCAAGCATTTTACAGCAGGTTGGAGCAGCCTGTATCTCAGCACAGGAATAAGGTAGGGAAGAATTCAAATACTCATTTTGACTGCCTCCAGAAGTTAGATCAGATGGCAAATTGGATTTGGTGCTAGGTCTTTCCCTTTAGGTTTTACCCCAACAATGTTTTCATTAGTTTCGATCACACTTGAAATCAAGCATTTTACAGCAGGTTGGAGCAGCCTGTATCTCAGCACAGGAATAAGGTAGGGAAGAATTCAAATACTCATTTTGACTGCCTCCAGAAGTTAGATCAGATGGCAAATTAGATTTGGTGCTAGGCCTTTCCCTTTAGGTTTTACCCCAACAATGTTTTCATTAGTTTCGCTCACTCTCGAAATCAAGCATTTTACAGCAGGTTGGAGCAGCCTGTATCTCAGCACAGGAATAAGGTACGGAAGAATTCAAATACTCATTTTGACTGCCTCCAGAAGTTAGATCAGATGGCCAATGCAATTTGGTGCTAGGCCTTTCCCTTTAGGTTTTACCCCAACAATGTTTTCATTAGTTTTGCTCACTCTCGAAATCAAGCATTTTACAGCAGGTTGGAGCAGCCTGTATCTCAGCACAGGAATAAGGTAGGGAAGAATTCAAATACTCATTTTGACTGCCTCCAGAAGTTAGATCAGATGGCAAATTGGATTTGGTGCTAGGTCTTTCCCTTTAGGTTTTACCCCAACAATGTTTTCATTAGTTTCGCTCACTCTCGAAATCAAGCATTTTACAGCAGGTTGGAGCAGCCTGTATCTCAGCACAGGAATAAGGTAGGGAAGAATTCTAAGGATCATTTTGACTGCCTCCAGAAGTTAGATCAGATGGCAAATTGGATTTGGTGCTAGGTCTTTCCCTTTAGGTTTTACCCCAACAATGTTTTCATTAGTTTCGATCACACTTGAAATCAAGCATTTTACAGCAGGTTGGAGCAGCCTGTATCTCAGCACAGGAATAAGGTAGGGAAGAATTCAAATACTCATTTTGACTGCCTCCAGAAGTTAGATCAGATGGCCAATGGAATTTAGTGCTAGGCCTTTCCCTTTAGGTTTTACCCCAACAATGTTTTCATTAGTTTCGCTCACTCTCGAAATCAAGCATTTTACAGCAGGTTGGAGCAGCCTGTATCTCAGCACAGGAATAAGGTAGGGAAGAATTCAAATACTCATTTTGACTGCCTCCAGAAGTTAGATCAGATGGCCAATTGTATTTGGTGCTAGGTCTTTCCCTTTAGGTTTTACCCCAACAATGTTTTCATTAGTTTCGCTCACTCTCGAAATCAAGCATTTTACAGCAGGTTGGAGCAGCCTGTATCTCAGCACAGGAATAAGGTAGGGAAGAATTCAAATACTCATTTTGACTGCCTCCAGAAGTTAGATCAGATGGCCAATGGAATTTGGTGCTAGGTCTTTCCCTTTAGGTTTTACCCCAACAATGTTTTCATTAGTTTCGCTCACTCTCGAAATCAAGCATTTTACAGCAGGTTGGAGCAGCCTGTATCTCAGCACAGGAATAAGGTAGGGAAGAATTCTAAGGATCATTTTGACTGCCTCCAGAAGTTAGATCAGATGGCCAATGGAATTTGGTGCTAGGCCTTTCCCTTTAGGTTTTACCCCAACAATGTTTTCATTAGTTTCGCTCACTCTCGAAATCAAGCATTTTACAGCAGGTTGGAGCAGCCTGTATCTCAGCACAGGAATAAGGTAGGGAAGAATTCTAAGGATCATTTTGACTGCCTCCAGAAGTTAGATCAGATGGCCAATGGAATTTGGTGCTAGGCCTTTCCCTTTAGGTTTTACCCCAACAATGTTTTCATTAGTTTCGCTCACTCTCGAAATCAAGCATTTTACAGCAGGTTGGAGCAGCCTGTATCTCAGCACAGGAATAAGGTAGGGAAGAATTCTAAGGATCATTTTGACTGCCTCCAGAAGTTAGATCAGATGGCAAATTGGATTTGGTGCTAGGTCTTTCCCTTTAGGTTTTACCCCAACAAAGTTTTCATTAGTTTCGATCACTCTTGAAATCAAGCATTTTACAGCAGGTTGGAGCAGCCTGTATCTCAGCCCAGGAATAAGGTAGGGAAGAATTCAAATACTCATTTTGACTGCCTCCAGAAGTTAGATCAGATGGCAAATTGGATTTGGTGCTAGGCCTTTCCCTTTAGGTTTTACCCCTACAATGTTTTCATTAGTTTCGCTCACTCTCGAAATCAATCATTTTCCAGCAGGTTGGAGCAGCCTGTATCTCAGCACAGGAATAAGGTAGGGAAGAATTCAAATACTCATTTTGACTGCCTCCAGAAGTTAGATCAGATGGCAAATTGTATTTGGTGCTAGGTCTTTCCCTTTAGGATTTACCCCAAAAATGTTTTCATTAGTTTCGCTCACTCTCGAAATCAAGCATTTTACAGCAGGTTGGAGCAGCCTGTATCTCAGCACAGGAATAAGGTAGGGAAGAATTCTAAGGATCATTTTGACTGCCTCCAGAAGTTAGATCAGATGGCAAATTGGATTTGGTGCTAGGTCTTTCCCTTTAGGTTTTACCCCAACAATGTTTTCATTAGTTTCGCTCACTCTCGAAATCAAGCATTTTACAGCAGGTTGGAGCAGCCTGTATCTCAGCACAGGAATAACGTAGGGAAGAATTCAAATACTCATTTTGACTGCCTCCAGAAGTTAGATCAGATGGCCAATGCGATTTGGTGCTAGGCCTTTCCCTTTAGGTTTTACCCCAACAATGTTTTCATTAGTTTCGCTCACTCTCGAAATCAAGCATTTTACAGCAGGTTGGAGCAGCCTGTATCTCAGCACAGGAATAAGGTAGGGAAGAATTCAAATACTCATTTTGACTGCCTCCAGAAGTTAGATCAGATGGCAAATTGTATTTGGTGCTAGGTCTTTCCCTTTAGGATTTACCCCCAAAAATGTTTTCATTAGTTTCGCTTACTCTCGAAATCAAGCATTTTACAGCAGGTTGGAGCAGCCTGTATCTCAGCACAGGAATAAGGTAGGGAAGAATTCTAAGGATCATTTTGACTGCCTCCAGAAGTTAGATCAGATGGCAAATTGTATTTGGTGCTAGGTCTTTCCCTTTAGGTTTTACCCCAACAATGTTTTCATTAGTTTCGCTCACTCTCGAAATCAAGCATTTTACAGCAGGTTGGAGCAGCCTGTATCTCAGCACAGGAATAAGGTAGGGAAGAATTCTAAGGATCATTTTGACTGCCTCCAGAAGTTAGATCAGATGGCCAATGCGATTTGGTGCTAGGCCTTTCCCTTTAGGTTTTACCCCAACAATGTTTTCATTAGTTTCGCTCACTCTCGAAATCAAGCATTTTACAGCAGGTTGGAGCAGCCTGTATCTCAGCACAGGAATAAGGTAGGGAAGAATTCAAATACTCATTTTGACTGCCTCCAGAAGTTAGATCAGATGGCCAATTGTATTTGGTGCTAGGTCTTTCCCTTTAGGTTTTACCCCAACAATGTTTTCATTAGTTTCGCTCACTCTCGAAATCAAGCATTTTACAGCAGGTTGGAGCAGCCTGTATCTCAGCACAGGAATAAGGTAGGGAAGAATTCTAAGGATCATTTTGACTGCCTCCAGAAGTTAGATCAGATGGCCAATGGAATTTGGTGCTAGGCCTTTCCCTTTAGGTTTTACCCCAGCAATGTTTTCATTAGTTTCGCTCACTCTCGAAATCAAGCATTTTACAGCAGGTTGGAGCAGCCTGTATCTCAGCACAGGAATAAGGTAGGGAAGAATTCAAATACTCATTTTGACTGCCTCCAGAAGTTAGATCAGATGGCAAATTGGATTTGGTGCTAGGTCTTTCCCTTTAGGTTTTACCCCAACAATGTTTTCATTAGTTTCGCTCACTCTCGAAATCAAGCATTTTACAGCAGGTTGGAGCAGCCTGTATCTCAGCACAGGAATAAGGTAGGGAAGAATTCAAATACTCATTTTGACTGCCTCCAGAAGTTAGATCAGATGGCAAATTGGATTTGGTGCTAGGCCTTTCCCTTTAGGTTTTACCCCAACAATGTTTTCATTAGTTTCGCTCACTCTCGAAATCAAGCATTTTACAGCAGGTTGGAGCAGCCTGTATCTCAGCACAGGAATAAGGTAGGGAAGAATTCTAAGGATCATTTTGACTGCCTCCAGAAGTTAGATCAGATGGCCAATGCAATTTGGTGCTAGGCCTTTCCCTTTAGGTTTTACCCCAACAATGTTTTCATTAGTTTCGCTCACTCTCGAAATCAAGCATTTTACAGCAGGTTGGAGCAGCCTGTATCTCAGCACAGGAATAAGGTAGGGAAGAATTCTAAGGCTCATTTTGACTGCCTCCAGAAGTTAGATCAGATGGCAAATTGGATTTGGTGCTAGGTCTTTCCCTTTAGGTTTTACCCCAACAATGTTTTCATTAGTTTCGCTCACTCTCGAAATCAAGCATTTTACAGCAGGTTGGAGCAGCCTGTATCTCAGCACAGGAATAAGGTAGGGAAGAATTCTAAGGCTCATTTTGACTGCCTCCAGAAGTTAGATCAGATGGCAAATTGGATTTGGTGCTAGGTCTTTCCCTTTAGGTTTTACCCCAACAATGTTTTCATTAGTTTCGATCACACTTGAAATCAAGCATTTTACAGCAGGTTGGAGCAGCCTGTATCTCAGCACAGGAATAAGGTAGGGAAGAATTCTAAGGATCATTTTGACTGCCTCCAGAAGTTAGATCAGATGGCCAATGGAATTTGGTGCTAGGCCTTTCCCTTTAGGTTTTTACCCAACAATGTTTTCATAAGTTTCGCTCACTCTCGAAATCAAGCATTTTTACAGCAGGTTGGAGCAGCCTGTATCTCAGCACAGGAATAAGGTAGGGAAGAATTCAAATACTCATTTTGACTGCCTCCAGAAGTTAGATCAGATGGCCAATTGTATTTGGTGCTAGGCCTTTCCCTTTAGGTTTTACCCCAACAATGTTTTCATTAGTTTCGCTCACTCTCGAAATCAAGCATTTTACAGCAGGTTGGAGCAGCCTGTATCTCAGCACAGGAATAAGGTAGGGAAGAATTCAAATACTCATTTTGACTGCCTCCAGAAGTTAGATCAGATGGCAAATTGGATTTGGTGCTAGGTCTTTCCCTTTAGGTTTTACCCCAACAATGTTTTCATTAGTTTCGCTCACTCTCGAAATCAAGCATTTTACAGCAGGTTGGAGCAGCCTGTATCTCAGCACAGGAATAAGGTAGGGAAGAATTCAAAGGATCATTTTGACTGCCTCCATAAGTTAGATCAGATGGCAAATTGGATTTGGTGCTAGGCCTTTCCCTTTAGGTTTTACCCCAACAATGTTTTCATTAGTTTCGCTCACTCTCGAAATCAAGCATTTTACAGCAGGTTGGAGCAGCCTGTATCTCAGCACAGGAATAAGGTAGGGAAGAATTCTAAGGATCATTTTGACTGCCTCCAGAAGTTAGATCAGATGGCCAATGGAATTTGGTGCTAGGCCTTTCCCTTTAGGTTTTACCCCAACAATGTTTTCATTAGTTTCGCTCACTCTCGAAATCAAGCATTTTCCAGCAGGTTGGAGCAGCCTGTATCTCAGCACAGGAATAAGGTAGGGAAGAATTCTAAGGATCATTTTGACTGCCTCCAGAAGTTAGATCAGATGGCCAATGCAATTTGGTGCTAGGCCTTTCCCTTTAGGTTTTACCCCAACAATGTTTTCATTAGTTTCGCTCACTCTCGAAATCAAGCATTTTACAGCAGGTTGGAGCAGCCTGTATCTCAGCACAGGAATAAGGTAGGGAAGAATTCAAATACTCATTTTGACTGCCTCCAGAAGTTAGATCAGATGGCCAATGGAATTTGGTGCTAGGCCTTTCCCTTTAGGTTTTACCCCAACAATGTTTTCATTAGTTTCGCTCACTCTCGAAATCAAGCATTTTACAGCAGGTTGGAGCAGCCTGTATCTCAGCACAGGAATAACGTAGGGAAGAATTCAAATACTCATTTTGACTGCCTCCAGAAGTTAGATCAGATGGCAAATTGGATTTGGTGCTAGGTCTTTCCCTTTAGGTTTTACCCCAACAATGTTTTCATTAGTTTCGCTCACTCTCGAAATCAAGCATTTTACAGCAGGTTGGAGCAGCCTGTATCTCAGCACAGGAATAAGGTAGGGAAGAATTCAAATACTCATTTTGACTGCCTCCAGAAGTTAGATCAGATGGCAAATTGGATTTGGTGCTAGGTCTTTCCCTTTAGGTTTTACCCCAACAATGTTTTCATTAGTTTCGATCACACTTGAAATCAAGCATTTTACAGCAGGTTGGAGCAGCCTGTATCTCAGCACAGGAATAAGGTAGGGAAGAATTCAAATACTCATTTTGACTGCCTCCAGAAGTTAGATCAGATGGCCAATGGAATTTGGAGCTAGGCCTTTCCCTTTAGGTTTTACCCCAACAATGTTTTCATTAGTTTCGATCACTCTCGAAATCAAGCATTTTACAGCAGGTTGGAGCAGCCTGTATCTCAGCACAGGAATAAGGTAGGGAAGAATTCAAATACTCATTTTGACTGCCTCCAGAAGTTAGATCAGATGGCCAATTGTATTTGGTGCTAGGTCTTTCCCTTTAGGTTTTACCCCAACAATGTTTTCATTAGTTTCGCTCACTCTCGAAATCAAGCATTTTACAGCAGGTTGGAGCAGCCTGTATCTCAGCACAGGAATAAGGTAGGGAAGAATTCAAATACTCATTTTGACTGCCTCCAGAAGTTAGATCAGATGGCCAATGGAATTTGGTGCTAGGTCTTTCCCTTTAGGTTTTACCCCAACAATGTTTTCATTAGTTTCGCTCACTCTCGAAATCAAGCATTTTACAGCAGGTTGGAGCAGCCTGTATCTCAGCACAGGAATAAGGTAGGGAAGAATTCTAAGGATCATTTTGACTGCCTCCAGAAGTTAGATCAGATGGCCAATGGAATTTGGTGCTAGGCCTTTCCCTTTAGGTTTTACCCCAACAATGTTTTCATTAGTTTCGCTCACTCTCGAAATCAAGCATTTTACAGCAGGTTGGAGCAGCCTGTATCTCAGCACAGGAATAAGGTAGGGAAGAATTCTAAGGATCATTTTGACTGCCTCCAGAAGTTAGATCAGATGGCCAAGGGAATTTGGGTGCTAGGCCTTTCCCTTTAGGTTTTACCCCAACAATGTTTTCATTAGTTTCGCTCACTCTCGAAATCAAGCATTTTACAGCAGGTTGGAGCAGCCTGTATCTCAGCACAGGAATAAGGTAGGGAAGAATTCTAAGGATCATTTTGACTGCCTCCAGAAGTTAGATCAGATGGCAAATTGGATTTGGTGCTAGGTCTTTCCCTTTAGGTTTTACCTCAACAAAGTTTTCATTAGTTTCGATCACTCTTGAAATCAAGCATTTTACAGCAGGTTGGAGCAGCCTGTATCTCAGCCCAGGAATAAGGTAGGGAAGAATTCAAATACTCATTTTGACTGCCTCCAGAAGTTAGATCAGATGGCAAATTGGATTTGGTGCTAGGCCTTTCCCTTTAGGTTTTACCCCTACAATGTTTTCATTAGTTTCGCTCACTCTCGAAATCAATCATTTTCCAGCAGGTTGGAGCAGCCTGTATCTCAGCACAGGAATAAGGTAGGGAAGAATTCAAATACTCATTTTGACTGCCTCCAGAAGTTAGATCAGATGGCCAATGCAATTTGGTGCTAGGCCTCTTCCCTTTAGGTTTTACCCCAACAATGTTTTCATTAGTTTCGCTCACTCTCGAAATCAAGCATTTTACAGCAGGTTGGAGCAGCCTGTATCTCAGCACAGGAATAAGGTAGGGAAGAATTCAAATACTCATTTTGACTGCCTCCAGAAGTTAGATCAGATGGCCAATGGAATTTGGTGCTAGGCCTTTCCCTTTAGGTTTTACCCCAACAATGTTTTCATTAGTTTCGATCACTCTCGAAATCAAGCATTTTACAGCAGGTTGGAGCAGCCTGTATCTCAGCACAGGAATAAGGTAGGGAAGAATTCTAAGGATCATTTTGACTGCCTCCAGAAGTTAGATCAGATGGCAAATTATATTTGGTGCTAGGTCCTTTCCCTTTAGGTTTTACCCCAAAAATGTTTTCATTAGTTTCGCTCACTCTCGAAATCAAGCATTTTACAGCAGGTTGGAGCAGCCTGTATCTCAGCACAGGAATAAGGTAGGGAAGAATTCAAATACTCATTTTGACTGCCTCCAGAAGTTAGATCAGATGGCAAATTGTATTTGGTGCTAGGTCCTTTCCCTTTAGGTTTTACCCCAACAATGTTTTCATTAGTTTCGCTCACTCTCGAAATCAAGCATTTTACAGCAGGTTGGAGCAGCCTGTATCTCAGCACAGGAATAAGGTAGGGAAGAATTCTAAGGATCATTTTGACTGCCTCCAGAAGTTAGATCAGATGGCCAATGGAATTTGGTGCTAGGCCTTTCCCTTTAGGTTTTACCCCCAACAATGTTTTCATTAGTTTCGCTCACTCTCGAAATCAAGCATTTTACAGCAGGTTGGAGCAGCCTGTATCTCAGCACAGGAATAAGGTAGGGAAGAATTCAAATACTCATTTTGACTGCCTCCAGAAGTTAGATCAGATGGCCAATGCAATTTGGTGCTAGGCCTTTCCCTTTAGGTTTTACCCCAACAATGTTTTCATTAGTTTCGCTCACTCTCGAAATCAAGCATTTTACAGCAGGTTGGAGCAGCCTGTGTCTCAGCACAGGAATAAGGTAGGGAAGAATTCTAAGGATCATTTTGACTGCCTCCAGAAGTTAGATCAGATGGCCAATGGAATTTGGTGCTAGGCCTTTCCCTTTAGGTTTTACCCCAACAATGTTTTCATTAGTTTCGCTCACTCTCGAAATCAAGCATTTTACAGCAGGTTGGAGCAGCCTGTATCTCAGCACAGGAATAACGTAGGGAAGAATTCTAAGGATCATTTTGACTGCCTCCAGAAGTTAGATCAGATGGCCAATGGAAATTTGGTGCTAGGCCTTTCCCTTTAGGTTTTACCCCAACAATGTTTTCATTAGTTTCGCTCACTCTCGAAATCAAGCATTTTACAGCAGGTTGGAGCAGCAGCCTGTATCTCAGCACAGGAATAAGGTAGGGAAGAATTCTAAGGATCATTTTGACTGCCTCCAGAAGTTAGATCAGATGGCCAATGGAATTTGGTGGAAGGCCTTTCCCTTTAGGTTTTACCCCAACAATGTTTTCATTAGTTTCGCTCACTCTCGAAATCAAGCATTTTACAGCAGGTTGGAGCAGCCTGTATCTCAGCACAGGAATGAGGTAGGGAAGAATTCAAATACTCATTTTGACTGCCTCCAGAAGTTAGATCAGATGGCCAATGCAATTTGGTGCTAGGCCTTTCCCTTTAGGTTTTACCCCAACAATGTTTTCATTAGTTTCGCTCACTCTCGAAATCAAGCATTTTACAGCAGGTTGGAGCAGCCTGTATCTCAGCACAGGAATAAGGTAGGGAAGAATTCAAATACTCATTTTGACTGCCTCCAGAAGTTAGATCAGATGGCAAATTGGATTTGGTGCTAGGTCTTTCCCTTTAGGTTTTACCCCAACAATGTTTTCATTAGTTTCGCTCACTCTCGAAATCAAGCATTTTACAGCAGGTTGGAGCAGCCTGTATCTCAGCACAGGAATAAGGTAGGGAAGAATTCAAATACTCATTTTGACTGCCCTCCAGAAGTTAGATCAGATGGCCAATGGAATTTGGTGCTAGGCCTTTCCCTTTAGGTTTTACCCCAACAATGTTTTCATTAGTTTCGCTCACTCTCGAAATCAAGCATTTTACAGCAGGTTGGAGCAGCCTGTATCTCAGCACAGGAATAAGGTAGGGAAGAATTCTAAGGATCATTTTGACTGCCTCCAGAAGTTTAGATCAGATGGCCAATGGAATTTGGTGCTAGGCCTTTCCCTTTAGGTTTTACCCCAACAATGTTTTCATTAGTTTCGCTCACTCTCGAAATCAAGCATTTTACAGCAGGTTGGAGCAGCCTGTATCTCAGCACAGGGAATAAGGTAGGGAAGAATTCTAAGGATCATTTTGACTGCCTCCAGAAGTTAGATCAGATGGCCAATGGAATTTGGTGCTAGGCCTTTCCCTTTAGGTTTTACCCCAACAATGTTTTCATTAGTTTCGCTCACTCATCGAAATCAAGCATTTTACAGCAGGTTGGAGCAGCCTGTATCTCAGCACAGGAATAAGGTAGGGAAGAATTCTAAGGATCATTTTGACTGCCTCCAGAAGTTAGATCAGATGGCAAATTGGATTTGGTGCTAGGTCTTTCCCTTTAGGTTTTACCCCAACAATGTTTTCATTAGTTTCGCTCACTCTCGAAATCAAGCATTTTACAGCAGGTTGGAGCAGCCTGTATCTCAGCACAGGAATAAGGTAGGGAAGAATTCAAATACTCATTTTGACTGCCTCCAGAAGTTAGATCAGATGGCCAATGGAATTTGGTGCTAGGCCTTTCCCTTTAGGTTTTACCCCAACAATGTTTTCATTAGTTTCGCTCACTCTCGAAATCAAGCATTTTACAGCAGGTTGGAGCAGCCTGTATCTCAGCACAGGAATAAGGTAGGGAAGAATTCTAAGGATCATTTTGACTGCCTCCAGAAGTTAGATCAGATGGCCAAGGGAATTTGGTGCTAGGCCTTTCCCTTTAGGTTTTACCCCAACAATGTTTTCATTAGTTTCGCTCACTCTCGAAATCAAGCATTTTACAGCAGGTTGGAGCAGCCTGTATCTCAGCACAGGAATAAGGTAGGGAAGAATTCTAAGGATCATTTTGACTGCCTCCAGAAGTTAGATCAGATGGCCAATGGAATTTGGTGCTAGGCCTTTCCCTTTAGGTTTTACCCCAACAATGTTTTCATTAGTTTCGCTCACTCTCGAAATCAAGCATTTTACAGCAGGTTGGAGCAGCCTGTATCTCAGCACAGGAATAAGGTAGGGAAGAATTCTAAGGATCATTTTGACTGCCTCCAGAAGTTAGATCAGATGGCCAATGCAATTTGGTGCTAGGCCTTTCCCTTTAGGTTTTACCCCAACAATGTTTTCATTAGTTTCGCTCACTCTCGAAATCAAGCATTTTACAGCAGGTTGGAGCAGCCTGTGTCTCAGCACAGGAATAAGGTAGGGAAGAATTCTAAGGATCATTTTGACTGCCTCCAGAAGTTAGATCAGATGGCCAATGGAATTTGGTGCTAGGCCTTTCCCCTTTAGGTTTTTACCCCAACAATGTTTTCATTAGTTTCGCTCACTCTCGAAATCAAGCATTTTACAGCAGGTTGGAGCAGCCTGTATCTCAGCACAGGAATAAGGTAGGGAAGAATTCTAAGGATCATTTTGACTGCCTCCAGAAGTTAGATCAGATGGCCAATGGAATTTGGTGCTAGGCCTTTCCCTTTAGGTTTTACCCCAACAATGTTTTCATTAGTTTCGCTCACTCTCGAAATCAAGCATTTTACAGCAGGTTGGAGCAGCCTGTATCTCAGCACAGGAATAAGGTAGGGAAGAATTCTAAGGCTCATTTTGACTGCCTCCAGAAGTTAGATCAGATGGCAAATTGGATTTGGTGCTAGGTCTTTCCCTTTAGGTTTTACCCCAACAATGTTTTCATTAGTTTCGCTCACTCTCGAAATCAAGCATTTTACAGCAGGTTGGAGCAGCCTGTATCTCAGCACAGGAATAAGGTAGGGAAGAATTCAAATACTCATTTTGACTGCCTCCAGAAGTTAGATCAGATGGCAAATTGGATTTGGTGCTAGGTCTTTCCCTTTAGGTTTTTACCCCAACAATGTTTTCATTAGTTTCGCTCACTCTCGAAATCATGCATTTTACAGCAGGTTGGAGCAGCCTGTATCTCAGCACAGGAATAAGGTAGGGAAGAATTCTAAGGATCATTTTGACTGCCTCCAGAAGTTAGATCAGATGGCCAATGCAATTTGGTGCTAGGCCTTTCCCTTTAGGTTTTACCCCAACAATGTTTTCATTAGTTTCGCTCACTCTCGAAATCAAGCATTTTACAGCAGGTTGGAGCAGCCTGTATCTCAGCACAGGAATAAGGTAGGGAAGAATTCTAAGGATCATTTTGACTGCCTCCAGAAGTTAGATCAGATGGCCAATGCAATTTGGTGCTAGGTCTTTCCCTTTAGGTTTTACCCCAACTATGTTTTCATTAGTTTCGCTCACTCTCGAAATCAAGCATTTTTACAGCAGGTTGGAGCAGCCTGTATCTCAGCACAGGAATAAGGTAGGGAAGAATTCAAATACTCATTTTGACTGCCTCCAGAAGTTAGATCAGATGGCAAATTGGATTTGGTGCTAGGTCTTTCCCTTTAGGTTTTACCCCAACAATGTTTTCATTAGTTTCGCTCACTCTCGAAATCAAGCATTTTACAGCAGGTTGGAGCAGCCTGTATCTCAGCACAGGAATAAGGTAGGGAAGAATTCAAATACTCATTTTGACTGCCTCCAGAAGTTAGATCAGATGGCCAATGCAATTTGGTGCTAGGCCTTTCCCTTTAGGTTTTACCCCAACAATGTTTTCATTAGTTTCGCTCACTCTCGAAATCAAGCATTTTTACAGCAGGTTGGAGCAGCCTGTGTCTCAGCACAGGAATAAGGTAGGGAAGAATTCTAAGGATCATTTTGACTGCCTCCAGAAGTTAGATCAGATGGCCAATGGAATTTGGTGCTAGGCCTTTCCCTTTAGGTTTTACCCCAACAATGTTTTCATTAGTTTCGCTCACTCTCGAAATCAAGCATTTTACAGCAGGTTGGAGCAGCCTGTATCTCAGCACAGGAATAAGGTAGGGAAGAATTCTAAGGATCATTTTGACTGCCTCCAGAAGTTAGATCAGATGGCCAATGGAATTTGGTGCTAGGCCTTTCCCTTTAGGTTTTACCCCAACAATGTTTTCATTAGTTTCGCTCACTCTCGAAATCAAGCATTTTACAGCAGGTTGGAGCAGCCTGTATCTCAGCACAGGAATAAGGTAGGGAAGAATTCTAAGGATCATTTTGACTGCCTCCAGAAGTTAGATCAGATGGCCAATGGAATTTGGTGCTAGGCCTTTCCCTTTAGGTTTTACCCCTACAATGTTTTCATTAGTTTCGCTCACTCTCGAAATCAAGCATTTTACAGCAGGTTGGAGCAGCCTGTATCTCAGCACAGGAATAAGGTAGGGAAGAATTCAAATACTCATTTTGACTGCCTCCAGAAGTTAGATCAGATGGCCAATGCAATTTGGTGCTAGGCCTTTCCCTTTAGGTTTTACCCCAACAATGTTTTCATTAGTTTCGCTCACTCTCGAAATCAAGCATTTTACAGCAGGTTGGAGCAGCCTGTATCTCAGCACAGAAATAAGGTAGGGAAGAAATCAAACACTCATTTTGACTGCCTCCAGAAGTTAGATCAGATGGCAAATTGGATTTGGTGCTAGGTCTTTCCCTTTAGGTTTTACCCCAACAATGTTTTCATTAGTTTCGCTCACTCTCGAAATCAAGCATTTTACAGCAGGTTGGAGCAGCCTGTATCTCAGCACAGGAATAAGGTAGGGAAGATTTCAAATACTCATTTTGACTGCCTCCAGAAGTTAGATCAGATGGCCAATGGAATTTGGTGCTAGGCCTTTCCCTTTAGGTTTTACCCCAACAATGTTTTCATTAGTTTCGCTCACTCTCGAAATCAAGCATTTTACAGCAGGTTGGAGCAGCCTGTATCTCAGCACAGGAATAACGTAGGGAAGAATTCAAATACTCATTTTGACTGCCTCCAGAAGTTAGATCAGATGGCCAATGCAATTTGGTGCTAGGCCTTTCCCTTTAGGTTTTACCCCAAACAATGTTTTCATTAGTTTCGATCACTCTCGAAATCAAGCATTTTACAGCAGGTTGGAGCAGCCTGTATCTCAGCACAGGAATAAGGTAGGGAAGAATTCTAAGGATCATTTTGACTGCCTCCAGAAGTTAGATCAGATGGCAAATTGGATTTGGTGCTAGGTCTTTCCCTTTAGGTTTTACCCCAACAATGTTTTCATTAGTTTCGCTCACTCTCGAAATCAAGCATTTTACAGCAGGTTGGAGCAGCCTGTATCTCAGCACAGGAATAAGGTAGAGAAGAATTCTAAGGATCATTTTTGACTGCCTCCAGAAGTTAGATCAGATGGCCAATGGAATTTGGTGCTAGGCCTTTCCCTTTAGGTTTTACCCCAACAATGTTTTCATTAGTTTCGCTCACTCTCGAAATCAAGCATTTTACAGCAGGTTGGAGCAGCCTGTATCTCAGCACAGGAATAAGGTAGGGAAGATTTCAAATACTCATTTTGACTGCCTCCAGAAGTTAGATCAGATGGCCAATGCAATTTGGTGCTAGGCCTTTCCCTTTAGGTTTTACCCCAACAATGTTTTCATTAGTTTCGCTCACTCTCGAAAATCAAGCATTTTACAGCAGGTTGGAGCAGCCTGTATCTCAGCACAGGAATAAGGTAGGGAAGAATTCTAAGGATCATTTTGACTGCCTCCAGAAGTTAGATCAGATGGCCAATGCAATTTGGTGCTAGGTCATTCCCTTTTTAGGTTTTACCCCAACTATGTTTTCATTAGTTTCGCTCACTCTCGAAATCAAGCATTTTACAGCAGGTTGGAGCAGCCTGTATCAGCACAGGAATAAGGTAGGGAAGAATTCAAATACTCATTTTGACTGCCTCCAGAAGTTAGATCAGATGGCAAATTGGATTTGGTGCTAGGTCTTTCCCTTTAGGTTTTACCCCCAACAATGTTTTCATTAGTTTCGCTCACTCTCGAAATCAAGCATTTTACAGCAGGTTGGAGCAGCCTGTATCTCAGCACAGGAATAAGGTAGAGAAGAATTCTAAGGATCATTTTGACTGCCTCCAGAAGTTAGATCAGATGGCCAATGGAATTTGGTGCTAGGCCTTTCCCTTTAGGTTTTACCCCAACAATGTTTTTCATTAGTTTCGCTCACTCTCGAAATCAAGCATATTACAGCAGGTTGGAGCAGCCTGTATCTCAGCACAGGAATAAGGTAGGGAAGAATTCAAATACTCATTTTGACTGCCTCCAGAAGTTAGATCAGATGGCCAATGAAATTTGGTGCTAGGCCTTTCCCTTTAGGTTTTACCCCAACAATGTTTTCATTAGTTTCGCTCACTCTCGAAATCAAGCATTTTACAGCAGGTTGGAGCAGCCTGTATCTCAGCACAGGAATAAGGTAGGGAAGAATTCTAAGGATCATTTTGACTGCCTCCAGAAGTTAGATCAGATGGCCAATGCAATTTTGGTGCTAGGTCTTTCCCTTTAGGTTTTACCCCCAACTATGTTTTCATTAGTTTTCGCTCACTCTCGAAATCAAGCATTTTACAGCAGGTTGGAGCAGCCTGTATCTCAGCACAGGAATAAGGTAGGGAAGAATTCAAATACTCATTTTGACTGCCTCCAGAAGTTAGATCAGATGGCAAATTGGATTTGGTGCTAGGTCTTTCCCTTTAGGTTTTTACCCCAACAATGTTTTCATTAGTTTCGCTCACTCTCGAAATCAAGCATTTTACAGCAGGTTGGAGCAGCCTGTATCTCAGCACAGGAATAAGGTAGGGAAGAATTCAAATACTCATTTTGACTGCCTCCAGAAGTTAGATCAGATGGCCAATGCAATTTGGTGCTAGGGCCTTTCCCTTTAGGTTTTACCCCAACAATGTTTTCATTAGTTTTCGCTCACTCTCGAAATCAAGCATTTTACAGCAGGTTGGAGCAGCCTGTGTCCTCAGCACAGGAATAAGGTAGGGAAGAATTCTAAGGATCATTTTGACTGCCTCCAGAAGTTAGATCAGATGGCCAATGGAATTTGGTGCTAGGCCTTTCCCTTTAGGTTTTACCCCAACAATGTTTTCATTAGTTTCGCTCACTCTCGAAATCAAGCATTTTACAGCAGGTTGGAGCAGCCTGTATCTCAGCACAGGAATAAGGTAGGGAAGAATTCTAAGGATCATTTTGACTGCCTCCAGAAGTTAGATCAGATGGCCAATGGAATTTGGTGCTAGGCCTTTCCCTTTAGGTTTTACCCCAACAATGTTTTCATTAGTTTCGCTCACTCTCGAAATCAAGCATTTTACAGCAGGTTGGAGCAGCCTGTATCTCAGCACAGGAATAAGGTAGGGAAGAATTCTAAGGATCATTTTGACTGCCTCCAGAAGTTAGATCAGATGGCCAATGGATTTGGTGCTAGGCCTTTCCCTTTAGGTTTTACCCAACAATGTTTTCATTAGTTTCGCTCACTCTCGAAATCAAGCATTTTACAGCAGGTTGGAGCAGCCTGTATCTCAGCACAGGAATAAGGTAGGGAAGAATTCTAAGGATCATTTTGACTGCCTCCAGAAGTTAGATCAGATGGCAAATTGGAATTGGTGCTAGGCCATTCCCTTTAGGTTTTACCCCTACAATGTTTTCATTAGTTTCGCTCACTCTCGAAATCAAGCATTTTACAGCAGGTTGGAGCAGCCTGTATCTCAGCACAGGAATAAGGTTAGGGAAGAATTCAAATACTCATTTTGACTGCCTCCAGATGTTAGATCAGATGGCCAATGCAATTTGGTGCTAGGCCTTTCCCTTTAGGTTTTACCCCAACAATGTTTTCATTAGTTTCGCTCACTCTCGAAATCAAGCATTTTACAGCAGGTTGGAGCAGCCTGTATCTCAGCACAGAAATAAGGTAGGGGAAGAATTCAAACACTCATTTTGACTGCCTCCAGAAGTTAGATCAGATGGCAAATTGGATTTGGTGCTAGGTCTTTCCCTTTAGGTTTTACCCCAACAATGTTTTCATTAGTTTCGCTCACTCTCGAAATCAAGCATTTTACAGCAGGTTGGAGCAGCCTGTATCTCAGCACAGGAATAAGGTAGGGAAGAATTCAAATACTCATTTTGACTGCCTCCAGAAGTTAGATCAGATGGCCAATGGAATTTGGTGCTAGGCCTTTCCCTTTAGGTTTTACCCCAACAATGTTTTTCATTAGTTTCGCTCACTCTCGAAATCAAGCATTTTACAGCAGGTTGGAGCAGCCTGTATCTCAGCACAGGAATAACGTAGGGAAGAATTCAAATACTCATTTTGACTGCCTCCAGAAGTTAGATCAGATGGCCAATGGAATTTGGTGCTAGGCCTTTCCCTTTAGGTTTTACCCCAACAATGTTTTCATTAGTTTCGCTCACTCTCGAAATCAAGCATTTTACAGCAGGTTGGAGCAGCCTGTATCTCAGCACAGGAATAAGGTAGGGAAGAATTCTAAGGATCATTTTGACTGCCTCCAGAAGTTAGATCAGATGGCAAATTGGATTTGGTGCTAGGTCTTTCCCTTTAGGTTTTACCCCAACAATGTTTTCATTAGTTTCGCTCACTCTCGAAATCAAGCATTTTACAGCAGGTTGGAGCAGCCTGTATCTCAGCACAGGAATAAGGTAGGGAAGAATTCAAATACTCATTTTGACTGCCTCCAGAAGTTAGATCAGATGGCAAATTGTATTTGGTGCTAGGTCTTTCCCTTTAGGTTTTACCCCAACAATGTTTTCATTAGTTTCGCTCACTCTCGAAATCATGCATTTTACAGCAGGTTGAGCAGCCTGTATCTCAGCACAGGAATAAGGTAGGGAAGAATTCTAAGGATCATTTTGACTGCCTCCAGAAGTTAGATCAGATGGCCAATGGAATTTGGTGCTAGGCCTTTCCCTTTAGGTTTTACCCCAACAATGTTTTCATTAGTTTCGCTCACTCTCGAAATCAAGCATTTTACAGCAGGTTGGAGCAGCCTGTATCTCAGCACAGGAATAAGGTAGGGAAGAATTCTAAGGATCATTTTGACTGCCTCCAGAAGTTAGATCAGATGGCCAATGGAATTTGGTGCTAGGCCTTTCCCTTTAGGTTTTACCCCAACAATGTTTTCATTAGTTTCGCTCACTCTCGAAATCAAGCATTTTACAGCAGGTTGGAGCAGCCTGTATCTCAGCACAGGAATAAGGTAGGGAAGAATTCTAAGGATCATTTTGACTGCCTCCAGAAGTTAGATCAGATGGCAAAATTGGATTTGGTGCTAGGCCATTCCCTTTAGGTTTTACCCCTACAATGTTTTCATTAGTTTCGCTCACTCTCGAAATCAAGCATTTTACAGCAGGTTGGAGCAGCCTGTATCTCAGCACAGGAATAAGGTAGGGAAGAATTCAAATACTCATTTTGACTGCCTCCAGATGTTAGATCAGATGGCCAATGCAATTTGGTGCTAGGCCTTTCCCTTTAGGTTTTACCCCAACAATGTTTTCATTAGTTTCGCTCACTCTCGAAATCAAGCATTTTACAGCAGGTTGGAGCAGCCTGTATCTCAGCACAGAAATAAGGTAGGGGAAGAATTCAAACACTCATTTTGACTGCCTCCAGAAGTTAGATCAGATGGCAAATTGGATTTGGTTGCTAGGTCTTTCCCTTTAGGTTTTACCCCAACAATGTTTTCATTAGTTTCGCTCACTCTCGAAATCAAGCATTTTACAGCAGGTTGGAGCAGCCTGTATCTCAGCACAGGAATAAGGTAGGGAAGAATTCAAATACTCATTTTGACTGCCTCCAGAAGTTAGATCAGATGGCCAATGGAATTTGGTGCTAGGCCTTTCCCTTTAGGTTTTACCCAACAATGTTTTCATTAGTTTCGCTCACTCTCGAAATCAAGCATTTTACAGCAGGTTGGAGCAGCCTGTATCTCAGCACAGGAATAACGTAGGGAAGAATTCAAATTACTCATTTTGACTGCCTCCAGAAGTTAGATCAGATGGCCAATGGAATTTGGTGCTAGGCCTTTCCCTTTAGGTTTTTACCCCAACAATGTTTTCATTAGTTTCGCTCACTCTCGAAATCAAGCATTTTACAGCAGGTTGGAGCAGCCTGTATCTCAGCACAGGAATAAGGTAGGGAAGAATTCTAAGGATCATTTTGACTGCCTCCAGAAGTTAGATCAGATGGCAAATTGGATTTGGTGCTAGGTCTTTCCCTTTAGGTTTTACCCCAACAATGTTTTCATTAGTTTCGCTCACTCTCGAAATCAAGCATTTTACAGCAGGTTGGAGCAGCCTGTATCTCAGCACAGGAATAAGGTAGGGAAGAATTCAAATACTCATTTTGACTGCCTCCAGAAGTTAGATCAGATGGCAAATTGTATTTGGTGCTAGGTCTTTCCCTTTAGGTTTTACCCCAACAATGTTTTCATTAGTTTCGCTCACTCTCGAAATCATGCATTTTACAGCAGGTTGGAGCAGCCTGTATCTCAGCACAGGAATAAGGTAGGGAAGAATTCTAAGGATCATTTTGACTGCCTCCAGAAGTTAGATCAGATGGCCAATGGAATTTGGTGCTAGGCCTTTCCCTTTAGGTTTTACCCCAACAATGTTTTCATTAGTTTCGCTCACTCTCGAAATCAAGCATTTTACAGCAGGTTGGAGCAGCCTGTATCTCAGCACAGGAATAAGGTAGGGAAGAATTCTAAGGATCATTTTTGACTGCCTCCAGAAGTTAGATCAGATGGCCAATGCAATTTGGCGCTAGGTCTTTCCCTTTAGGTTTTACCCCAACTATGTTTTCATTAGTTTCGCTCACTCTCGAAATCAAGCATTTTACAGCAGGTTGGAGCAGCCTGTATCTCAGCACAGGAATAAGGTAGGGAAGAATTCAAATACTCATTTTGACTGCCTCCAGAAGTTAGATCAGATGGCAAATTGGATTTGGTGCTCAGGTCTTTCCCTTTAGGTTTTACCCCAACAATGTTTTCATTAGTTTCGCTCACTCTCGAAATCAAGCATTTTACAGCAGGTTGGAGCAGCCTGTATCTCAGCACAGGAATAAGGTAGGGGAAGAATTCTAAGGATCATTTTGACTGCCTCTAGAAGTTAGATCAGATGGCAAATTGGATTTGGTGCTAGGTCTTTCCCTTTAGGTTTTACCCCAACAATGTTTTCATTAGTTTCGCTCACTCTCGAAATCAAGCATTTTACAGCAGGTTGGAGCAGCCTGTATCTCAGCACAGGAATAAGGTAGGGAAGAATTCTAAGGATCATTTTGACTGCCTCCAGAAGTTAGATCAGATGGCAAATTGGATTTGGTGGCTAGGTCTTTCCCTTTAGGTTTTACCCCAACAATGTTTTCATTAGTTTCGCTCACTCTCGAAATCAAGCATTTTACAGCAGGTTGGAGCAGCCTGTATCTCAGCACAGGAATAAGGTAGGGAAGAATTCTAAGGATCATTTTGACTGCCTCCAGAAGTTAGATCAGATGGCAAATTGGATTTGGTGCTAGGTCTTTCCCTTTAGGTTTTACCCCATCAATGTTTTCATTAGTTTTGCTCACTCTCGAAATCAAGCATTTTACAGCAGGTTGGAGCAGCTGTATCTCAGCACAGGAATAAGGTAGGGAAGAATTCTAAGGCTCATTTGACTGCCTCCAGAAGTTAGATCAGATGGCAAATTGGATTTGGTGCTAGGTCTTTCCCTTTAGGTTTTACCCCAACAATGTTTTCATTAGTTCCGCTCACTCTCGAAATCAAGCATTTTACAGCAGGTTGGAGCAGCCTGTATCTCAGCCACAGGAATAAGGTAGGGAAGAATTCTAAGGATCATTTTGACTGCCTCCAGAAGTTAGATCAGATGGCAAATTGGATTTGGTGCTAGGTCTTTCCCTTTAGGTTTTACCCCAACAATGTTTTCATTAGTTTCGCTCACTCTCGAAATCAAGCATTTTACAGCAGGTTGGAGCAGCCTGTATCTCAGCACAGGAATAAGGTAGGGAAGAATTCTAAGGCTCATTTTGACTGCCTCCAGAAGTTAGATCAGATGGCAAATTGGATTTGGTGCTAGGTCTTTCCCTTTAGGTTTTTACCCCAACAATGTTTTCATTAGTTTCGCTCACTCTCGAAATCAAGCATTTTACAGCAGGTTGGAGCAGCCTGTATCTCAGCACAGAAATAAGGTAGGGAAGAATTCAAACACTCATTTTGACTGCCTCCAGAAGTTAGATCAGATGGCAAATTGGATTTGGTGCTAGGTCTTTCCCTTTAGGTTTTACCCCAACAATGTTTTCATTAGTTTCGCTCACTCTCGAAATCAAGCATTTTACAGCAGGTTGGAGCAGCCTGTATCTCAGCACAGGAATAAGGTAGGGGAAGAATTCAAATACTCATTTTGACTGCCTCCAGAAGTTAGATCAGATGGCCAATGGAATTTGGTGCTAGGCCTTTCCCTTTAGGTTTTACCCCAACAATGTTTTCATTAGTTTCGCTCACTCTCGAAATCAAGCATTTTACAGCAGGTTGGAGCAGCCTGTATCTCAGCACAGGAATAACGTAGGGAAGAATTCAAATACTCATTTTGACTGCCTCCAGAAGTTAGATCAGATGGCCAATGGAATTTGGTGCTAGGCCTTTCCCTTTAGGTTTTACCCCAACAATGTTTTCATTAGTTTCGCTCACTCTCGAAATCAAGCATTTTACAGCAGGTTGGAGCAGCCTGTATCTCAGCACAGGAATAAGGTAGGGAAGAATTCTAAGGATCATTTTGACTGCCTCCAGAAGTTAGATCAGATGGCAAATTGGATTTGGTGCTAGGTCTTTCCCTTTAGGTTTTACCCCAACAATGTTTTCATTAGTTTCGCTCACTCTCGAAATCAAGCATTTTACAGCAGGTTGGAGCAGCCTGTATCTCAGCACAGGAATAAGGTAGGGAAGAATTCAAATACTCATTTTGACTGCCTCCAGAAGTTAGATCAGATGGCAAATTGTATTTGGTGCTAGGTCTTTCCCTTTAGGTTTTACCCCAACAATGTTTTCATTAGTTTCGCTCACTCTCGAAATCATGCATTTTACAGCAGGTTGGAGCAGCCTGTATCTCAGCACAGGAATAAGGTAGGGAAGAATTCTAAGGATCATTTTGACTGCCTCCAGAAGTTAGATCAGATGGCCAATGGAATTTGGTGCTAGGCCTTTCCCTTTAGGTTTTACCCCAACAATGTTTTCATTAGTTTCGCTCACTCTCGAAATCAAGCATTTTACAGCAGGTTGGAGCAGCCTGTATCTCAGCACAGGAATAAGGTAGGGAAGAATTCTAAGGATCATTTTGACTGCCTCCAGAAGTTAGATCAGATGGCCAATGCAATTTGGCGCTAGGTCTTTCCCTTTAGGTTTTACCCCAACTATGTTTTCATTAGTTTCGCTCACTCTCGGAAATCAAGCATTTTACAGCAGGTTGGAGCAGCCTGTATCTCAGCACAGGAATAAGGTAGGGAAGAATTCAAATACTCATTTTGACTGCCTCCAGAAGTTAGATCAGATGGCAAATTGGATTTGGTGCTAGGTCTTTCCCTTTAGGTTTTTACCCCAACAATGTTTTCATTAGTTTCGCTCACTCTCGAAATCAAGCATTTTACAGCAGGTTGGAGCAGCCTGTATCTCAGCACAGGAATAAGGTAGGGAAGAATTCTAAGGATCATTTTGACTGCCTCTAGAAGTTAGATCAGATGGCAAATTGGATTTGGTGCTAGGTCTTTCCCTTTAGGTTTTACCCCAACAATGTTTTCATTAGTTTCGCTCACTCTCGAAATCAAGCATTTTACAGCAGGTTGGAGCAGCCTGTATCTCAGCACAGGAATAAGGTAGGGAAGAATTCTAAGGATCATTTTGACTGCCTCCAGAAGTTAGATCAGATGGCAAATTGGATTTTGGTGCTAGGTCTTTCCCTTTAGGTTTTACCCCAACAATGTTTTCATTAGTTTCGCTCACTCTCGAAATCAAGCATTTTACAGCAGGTTGGAGCAGCCTGTATCTCAGCACAGGAATAAGGTAGGGAAGAATTCTAAGGATCATTTTGACTGCCTCCAGAAGTTAGATCAGATGGCAAATTGGATTTGGTGCTAGGTCTTTCCCTTTAGGTTTTACCCCATCAATGTTTTCATTAGTTTTGCTCACTCTCGAAATCAAGCATTTTACAGCAGGTTGGAGCAGCCTGTATCTCAGCACAGGAATAAGGTAGGGAAGAATTCTAAGGCTCATTTTGACTGCCTCCAGAAGTTAGATCAGATGGCAAATTGGATTTGGTGCTAGGTCTTTCCCTTTAGGTTTTACCCCAACAATGTTTTCATTAGTTCCGCTCACTCTCGAAATCAAGCATTTTACAGCAGGTTGGAGCAGCCTGTATCTCAGCACAGGAATAAGGTAGGGAAGAATTCTAAGGATCATTTTGACTGCCTCCAGAAGTTAGATCAGATGGCAAATTGGATTTGGTGCTAGGTCTTTCCCTTTAGGTTTTACCCCAACAATGTTTTTCATTAGTTTCGCTCACTCTCGAAATCAAGCATTTTACAGCAGGTTGGAGCAGCCTGTATCTCAGCACAGGAATAAGGTAGGGAAGAATTCTAAGGCTCATTTTGACTGCCTCCAGAAGTTAGATCAGATGGCAAATTGGATTTGGTGCTAGGTCTTTCCCTTTAGGTTTTACCCCAACAATGTTTTCATTAGTTTCGCTCACTCTCGAAATCAAGCATTTTACAGCAGGTTGGAGCAGCCTGTATCTCAGCACAGGAATAAGGTAGGGAAGAATTCTAAGGGTCATTTTGACTGCCTCCAGAAGTTAGATCAGATGGCAAATTTGGATTTGCTGCTAGGTCTTTCCCTTTAGGTTTTGCCCCAACAATGTTTTCATTAGTTTCGCTCACTCTCGTAATCAAGCATTTTATAGCAGGTTGGAGCAGCCTGTATCTCAGCACAGGAATAAGGTAGGGAAGAATTCTAAGGATCATTTTGACTGCCTCCAGAAGTTAGATCAGATGGCCAATGCAATTTGGTGCTAGGCCTTTCCCTTTAGGTTTTACCCCAACAATGTTTTCATTAGTTTCGCTCACTCTCGAAATCAAGCATTTTACAGCAGGTTGGAGCAGCCTGTATCTCAGCACAGGAATAAGGTAGGGAAGAATTCTAAGGCTCATTTTGACTGCCTCCAGAAGTTAGATCTGATGGCCAATGGAATTTGGTGCTAGGCCTTTCCTTTAGGTTTTACCCCAACCATGTTTTCATTAGTTTCGCTCACTCTCGAAATCAAGCATTTTACAGCAGGTTGGAGCAGCCTGTATCTCAGCACAGGAATAAGGTAGGGAAGAATTCAAATACTCATTTTGACTGCCTCCAGAAGTTAGATCAGATGGAAAATTCAATTTGGTGCTAGGCCTTTCCCTTTAGGTTTTACCCCAACAATGTTTTCATTAGTTTCGCTCACTCTCGAAATCAAGCATTTTACAGCAGGTTGGAGCAGCCTGTATCTCAGCACAGGAATAAGGTAGGGAAGAATTCTAAGGCTCATTTTGACTGCCTCCAGAAGTTAGATCAGATGGCAAATTGGATTTGGTGCTAGGTCTTTCCCTTTAGGTTTTACCCCAACAATGTTTTCATTAGTTTCGCTCACTCTCGAAATCAAGCATTTTACAGCAGGTTGGAGCAGCCTGTATCTCAGCACAGGAATAAGGTAGGGAAGAATTCTAAGGCTCATTTTGACTGCCTCCAGAAGTTAGATCAGATGGCAAATTGGATTTGGTGCTAGGTCTTTCCCTTTAGGTTTTACCCCAACAATGTTTTCATTAGTTTCGCTCACTCTCGAAATCAAGCATTTTACAGCAGGTTGGAGCAGCCTGTATCTCAGCACAGGAATAAGGTAGGGAAGAATTCTAAGGATCATTTTGACTGCCTCCAGAAGTTAGATCCGATGGCAAATTGGATTTGGTGCTAGGTCTTTCCCTTTAGGTTTTACCCCAACAATGTTTTCATTAGTTTCGCTCACTCTCGAAATCAAGCATTTTACAGCAGGTTGGAGCAGCCTGTATCTCAGCACAGGAATAAGGTAGGGAAGAATTCTAAGGCTCATTTTGACTGCCTCCAGAAGTTAGATCAGATGGCAAATTGGATTTGGTGCTAGGTCTTTCCCTTTAGGTTTTACCCCAACAATGTTTTCATTAGTTTCGCTCACTCTCGAAATCAAGCATTTTACAGCAGGTTGGAGCAGCCTGTATCTCAGCACAGGAATAAGGTAGGGAAGAATTCTAAGGATCATTTTGACTGCCTCCAGAAGTTAGATCAGATGGCAAATTGGATTTGGTGCTAGGTCTTTCCCTTTAGGTTTTACCCCAACAATGTTTTCATTAGTTTCGCTCACTCTCGAAATCAAGCATTTTACAGCAGGTTGGAGCAGCCTGTATCTCAGCACAGGAATAAGGTAGGGAAGAATTCTAAGGATCATTTTGACTGCCTCCAGAAGTTAGATCAGATGGCAAATTGGATTTGGTGCTAGGTCTTTCCCTTTAGGTTTTACCCAACAATGTTTTCATAGTTTCGCTCACTCTCGAAATCAAGCATTTTACAGCAGGTTGGAGCAGCCTGTATCTCAGCACAGGAATAAGGTAGGGAAGAATTCTAAGGATCATTTTGACTGCCTCCAGAAGTTAGATCAGATGGCAAATTGGATTTGGTGCTAGGTCTTTCCCTTTAGGTTTTTACCCCAACAATGTTTTCATTAGTTTCGCTCACTCTCGAAATCAAGCATTTTACAGCAGGTTGGAGCAGCCTGTATCTCAGCACAGGAATAAGGTAGGGAAGAATTCTAAGGATCATTTTGACTGCCTCCAGAAGTTAGATCAGATGGCAAATTGGATTTGGTGCTAGGTCTTTCCCTTTAGGTTTTACCCCAACAATGTTTTCATTAGTTTCGCTCACTCTCGAAATCAAGCATTTTACAGCAGGTTGGAGCAGCCTGTATCTCAACACAGGAATAAGGTAGGGAAGAATTCTAAGGCTCATTTTGACTGCCTCCAGAAGTTAGATCAGATGGCAAATTGGATTTGGTGCTAGGTCTTTCCCTTTAGGTTTTACCCCAACAATGTTTTCATTAGTTTCGCTCACTCTCGAAATCAAGCATTTTACAGCAGGTTGGAGCAGCCTGTATCTCAGCACAGGAATAAGGTAGGGAAGAATTCTAAGGATCATTTTGACTGCCTCCAGAAGTTAGATCAGATGGCAAATTGGATTTGGTGCTAGGTCTTTCCCTTTAGGTTTTACCCCAACAATGTTTTCATTAGTTTCGCTCACTCTCGAAATCAAGCATTTTACAGCAGGTTGGAGCAGCCTGTATCTCAGCACAGGAATAAGGTAGGGAAGAATTCTAAGGACCATTTTTGACTGCCTCCAGAAGTTAGATCAGATGGCAAATTGGATTTGGTGCTAGGTCTTTCCCTTTAGGGTTTTACCCCAACAATGTTTTCATTAGTTTCGCTCACTCTCGAAATCAAGCATTTTACAGCAGGTTGGAGCAGCCTGTATCTCAGCACAGGAATAAGGTAGGGAAGAATTCTAAGGCTCATTTTGACTGCCTCCAGAAGTTAGATCAGATGGCAAATTGGATTTGGTGCTAGGTCTTTCCCTTTAGGTTTTTACCCCAACAATGTTTTCATTAGTTTCGCTCACTCTCGAAATCAAGCATTTTACAGCAGGTTGGAGCAGCCTGTATCTCAGCACAGGAATAAGGTAGGGAAGAATTCTAAGGATCATTTTGACTGCCTCCAGAAGTTAGATCAGATGGCAAATTGGATTTGGTGCTAGGTCTTTCCCTTTAGGTTTTACCCCAACAATGTTTTCATTAGTTCCGCTCACTCTCGAAATCAAGCATTTTACAGCAGGTTGGAGCAGCCTGTATCTCAGCACAGGAATAAGGTAGGGAAGAATTCTAAGGATCATTTTGACTGCCTCCAGAAGTTAGATCAGATGGCAAATTGGATTTGGTGCTAGGTCTTTCCCTTTAGGTTTTACCCCAACAATGTTTTCATTAGTTTCGCTCACTCTCGAAATCAAGCATTTTACAGCAGGTTGGAGCAGCCTGTATCTCAGCACAGGAATAAGGTAGGGAAGAATTCTAAGGCTCATTTTGACTGCCTCCAGAAGTTAGATCAGATGGCAAATTGGATTTGGTGCTAGGTCTTTCCCTTTAGGTTTTACCCCAACAATGTTTTCATTAGTTTCGCTCACTCTCGAAATCAAGCATTTTACAGCAGGTTGGAGCAGCCTGTATCTCAGCACAGGAATAAGGTAGGGAAGAATTCTAAGGGTCATTTTGACTGCCTCCAGAAGTTAGATCAGATGGCAAATTGGATTTGCTGCTAGGTCTTTCCCTTTAGGTTTTGCCCCCAACAATGTTTTCATTAGTTTCGCTCACTCTCGTAATCAAGCATTTTATAGCAGGTTGGAGCAGCCTGTATCTCAGCACAGGAATAAGGTAGGGAAGAATTCTAAGGATCATTTTGACTGCCTCCAGAAGTTAGATCAGATGGCCAATGCAATTTGGTGCTAGGCCTTTCCCTTTAGGTTTTACCCCAACAATGTTTTCATTAGTTTCGCTCACTCTCGAAATCAAGCATTTTACAGCAGGTTGGAGCAGCCTGTATCTCAGCACAGGAATAAGGTAGGGAAGAATTCTAAGGCTCATTTTGACTGCCTCCAGAAGTTAGATCTGATGGCCAATGGAATTTGGTGCTAGGCCTTTCCCTTTAGGTTTTACCCCCAACCATGTTTTCATTAGTTTCGCTCACTCTCGAAATCAAGCATTTTACAGCAGGTTGGAGCAGCCTGTATCTCAGCACAGGAATAAGGTAGGGAAGAATTCAAATACTCATTTTGACTGCCTCCAGAAGTTAGATCAGATGGGAAAATTCAATTTGGTGCTAGGCCTTTCCCTTTAGGTTTTACCCCAACAATGTTTTCATTAGTTTCGCTCACTCTCGAAATCAAGCATTTTACAGCAGGTTGGAGCAGCCTGTATCTCAGCACAGGAATAAGGTAGGGAAGAATTCTAAGGCTCATTTTGACTGCCTCCAGAAGTTAGATCAGATGGCAAATTGGATTTGGTGCTAGGTCTTTCCCTTTAGGTTTTACCCCAACAATGTTTTCATTAGTTTCGCTCACTCTCGAAATCAAGCATTTTACAGCAGGTTGGAGCAGCCTGTATCTCAGCACAGGAATAAGGTAGGGAAGAATTCTAAGGCTCATTTTGACTGCCTCCAGAAGTTAGATCAGATGGCAAATTGGATTTGGTGCTAGGTCTTTCCCTTTAGGTTTTACCCCAACAATGTTTTCATTAGTTTCGCTCACTCTCGAAATCAAGCATTTTACAGCAGGTTGGAGCAGCCTGTATCTCAGCACAGGAATAAGGTAGGGAAGAATTCTAAGGATCATTTTGACTGCCTCCAGAAGTTAGATCCGATGGCAAATTGGATTTGGTGCTAGGTCTTTCCTTTAGGTTTTACCCCAACAATGTTTTCATTAGTTTCGCTCACTCCTCGAAATCAAGCATTTTACAGCAGGTTGGAGCAGCCTGTATCTCAGCACAGGAATAAGGTAGGGAAGAATTCTAAGGCTCATTTTGACTGCCTCCAGAAGTTAGATCAGATGGCAAATTGGATTTGGTGCTAGGTCTTTCCTTTAGGTTTTACCCCAACAATGTTTTCATTAGTTTCGCTCACTCTCGAAATCAAGCATTTTACAGCAGGTTGGAGCAGCCTGTATCTCAGCACAGGAATAAGGTAGGGAAGAATTCTAAGGATCATTTTGACTGCCTCCAGAAGTTAGATCAGATGGCAAATTGGATTTGGTGCTAGGTCTTTCCCTTTAGGTTTTACCCCAACAATGTTTTCATTAGTTTCGCTCACTCTCGAAATCAAGCATTTTACAGCAGGTTGGAGCAGCCTGTATCTCAGCACAGGAATAAGGTAGGGAAGAATTCTAAGGATCATTTTGACTGCCTCCAGAAGTTAGATCAGATGGCAAATTGGATTTGGTGCTAGGTCTTTCCCTTTAGGTTTTACCCCAACAATGTTTTCATTAGTTTCGCTCACTCTCGAAATCAAGCATTTTACAGCAGGTTGGAGCAGCCTGTATCTCAGCACAGGAATAAGGTAGGGAAGAATTCTAAGGATCATTTTGACTGCCTCCAGAAGTTAGATCAGATGGCAAATTGGATTTGGTGCTAGGTCTTTCCCTTTAGGTTTTACCCCAACAATGTTTTCATTAGTTTCGCTCACTCTCGAAATCAAGCATTTTACAGCAGGTTGGAGCAGCCTGTATCTCAGCACAGGAATAAGGTAGGGAAGAATTCTAAGGATCATTTTGACTGCCTCCAGAAGTTAGATCAGATGGCAAATTGGATTTGGTGCTAGGTCTTTCCCTTTAGGTTTTACCCCAACAATGTTTTCATTAGTTTCGCTCACTCTCGAAATCAAGCATTTTACAGCAGGTTGGAGCAGCCTGTATCTCAGCACAGGAATAAGGTAGGGAAGAATTCTAAGGATCATTTTGACTGCCTCCAGAAGTTAGATCAGATGGCAAATTGGATTTGGTGCTAGGTCTTTCCCTTTAGGTTTTACCCCAACAATGTTTTCATTAGTTTCGCTCACTCTCGAAATCAAGCATTTTACAGCAGGTTGGAGCAGCCTGTATCTCAGCACAGGAATAAGGTAGGGAAGAATTCTAAGGCTCATTTTGACTGCCTCCAGAAGTTAGATCAGATGGCAAATTGGATTTGGTGCTAGGTCTTTCCCTTTAGGTTTTACCCCAACAATGTTTTCATTAGTTTCGCTCACTCTCGAAATCAATGCATTTTACAGCAGGTTGGAGCAGCCTGTATCTCAGCACAGGAATAAGGTAGGGAAGAATTCTAAGGATCATTTTGACTGCCTCCAGAAGTTAGATCAGATGGCAAATTGGATTTGGTGCTAGGTCTTTCCCTTTAGGTTTTACCCCAACAATGTTTTCATTAGTTTCGCTCACTCTCGAAATCAAGCATTTTACAGCAGGTTGGAGCAGCCTGTATCTCAGCACAGGAATAAGGTAGGGAAGAATTCTAAGGATCATTTGGACTGCCTCCAGAAGTTAGATCAGATGGCAAATTGGATTTGGTGCTAGGTCTTTCCCTTTAGGTTTTTACCCCAACAATGTTTTCATTAGTTTCGCTCACTCTCGAAATCAAGCATTTTACAGCAGGTTGGAGCAGCCTGTATCTCAGCACAGGAATAAGGTAGGGAAGAATTCTAAGGCTCATTTTGACTGCCTCCAGAAGTTAGATCAGATGGCAAATTGGATTTGGTGCTAGGTCTTTCCCTTTAGGTTTTACCCCAACAATGTTTTCATTAGTTTCGCTCACTCTCGAAATCAAGCATTTTACAGCAGGTTGGAGCAGCCTGTATCTCAGCACAGGAATAAGGTAGGGAAGAATTCTAAGGATCATTTTGACTGCCTCCAGAAGTTAGATCAGATGGCAAATTGGATTTGGTGCTAGGTCTTTCCCTTTAGGTTTTACCCCAACAATGTTTTCATTAGTTTCGCTCACTCTCGAAATCAAGCATTTTACAGCAGGTTGGAGCAGCCTGTATCTCAGCACAGGAATAAGGTAGGGAAGAATTCTAAGGATCATTTTGACTGCCTCCAGAAGTTAGATCAGATGGCAAATTGGATTTGGTGCTAGGTCTTTCCCTTTAGGTTTTACCCCAACAATGTTTTCATTAGTTTCGCTCACTCTCGAAATCAAGCATTTTACAGCAGGTTGGAGCAGCCTGTATCTCAGCACAGGAATAAGGTAGGGAAGAAATTCTAAGGATCATTTTGACTGCCTCCAGAAGTTAGATCAGATGGCAAATTGGATTTGGTGCTAGGTCTTTCCCTTTAGGTTTTACCCCAACAATGTTTTCATTAGTTTCGCTCACTCTCGAAATCAAGCATTTTACAGCAGGTTGGAGCAGCCTGTATCTCAACACAGGAATAAGGTAGGGAAGAATTCTAAGGCTCATTTTGACTGCCTCCAGAAGTTAGATCAGATGGCAAATTGGATTTGGTGCTAGGTCTTTCCCTTTAGGTTTTACCCCAACAATGTTTTCATTAGTTTCGCTCACTCTCGAAATCAAGCATTTTACAGCAGGTTGGAGCAGCCTGTATCTCAGCACAGGAATAAGGTAGGGAAGAATTCTAAGGATCATTTTGACTGCCTCCAGAAGTTAGATCAGATGGCAAATTGGATTTGGTGCTAGGTCTTTCCCTTTAGGTTTTACCCCAACAATGTTTTCATTAGTTTCGCTCACTCTCGAAATCAAGCATTTTACAGCAGGTTGGAGCAGGCCTGTATCTCAGCACAGGAATAAGGTAGGGAAGAATTCTAAGGACCATTTTGACTGCCTCCAGAAGTTAGATCAGATGGCAAATTGGATTTGGTGCTAGGTCTTTCCCTTTAGGTTTTACCCCAACAATGTTTTCATTAGTTTCGCTCACTCTCGAAATCAAGCATTTTACAGCAGGGTTGGAGCAGCCTGTATCTCAGCACAGGAATAAGGTAGGGAAGAATTCTAAGGCTCATTTTGACTGCCTCCAGAAAGTTAGATCAGATGGCAAATTGGATTTGGTGCTAGGTCTTTCCCTTTAGGTTTTACCCCAACAATGTTTTCATTAGTTTCGCTCACTCTCGAAATCAAGCATTTTACAGCAGGTTGGAGCAGCCTGTATCTCAGCACAGGAATAAGGTAGGGAAGAATTCTAAGGATCATTTTGACTGCCTCCAGAAGTTAGATCAGATGGCAAATTGGATTTGGTGCTAGGTCTTTCCCTTTAGGTTTTACCCCAACAATGTTTTCATTAGTTTCGCTCACTCTCGAAATCAAGCATTTACAGCAGGTTGGAGCAGCCTGTATCTCAGCACAGGAATAAGGTAGGGAAGAATTCTAAGGATCATTTTGACTGCCTCCAGAAGTTAGATCAGATGGCAAATTGGATTTGGTGCTAGGTCTTTCCCTTTAGGTTTTACCCCAACAATGTTTTCATTAGTTTCGCTCACTCTCGAAATCAAGCATTTTACAGCAGGTTGGAGCAGCCTGTATCTCAGCACAGGAATAAGGTAGGGAAGAATTCTAAGGCTCATTTTGACTGCCTCCAGAAGTTAGATCAGATGGCAAATTGGATTTGGTGCTAGGTCTTTCCCTTTAGGTTTTACCCCAACAATGTTTTCATTAGTTTCGCTCACTCTCGAAATCAAGCATTTTACAGCAGGTTGGAGCAGCCTGTATCTCAGCACAGGAATAAGGTAGGGAAGAATTCTAAGGATCATTTTGACTGCCTCCAGAAGTTAGATCAGATGGCAAATTGGATTTGGTGCTAGGTCTTTCCCTTTAGGTTTTACCCCAACAATGTTTTCATTAGTTTCGCTCACTCTCGAAATCAAGCATTTTACAGCAGGTTGGAGCAGCCTGTATCTCAGCACAGGAATAAGGTAGGGAAGAATTCTAAGGATCATTTTGACTGCCTCCAGAAGTTAGATCAGATGGCAAATTGGATTTGGTGCTAGGTCTTTCCCTTTAGGTTTTACCCCAACAATGTTTTCATTAGTTTCGCTCACTCTCGAAATCAAGCATTTTACAGCAGGTTGGAGCAGCCTGTATCTCAGCACAGGAATAAGGTAGGGAAGAATTCTAAGGATCATTTTGACTGCCTCCAGAAGTTAGATCAGATGGCAAATTGGATTTGGTGCTAGGTCTTTCCCTTTAGGTTTTACCCCAACAATGTTTTCATTAGTTTCGCTCACTCTCGAAATCAAGCATTTTACAGCAGGTTGGAGCAGCCTGTATCTCAGCACAGGAATAAGGTAGGGAAGAATTCTAAGGATCATTTTGACTGCCTCCAGAAGTTAGATCAGATGGCAAATTGGATTTGGTGCTAGGTCTTTCCTTTAGGTTTTACCCCAACAATGTTTTCATTAGTTTCACTCACTCTCGAAATCAAGCATTTTACAGCAGGTTGGAGCAGCCTGTATCTCAGCACAGGAATAAGGTAGGAAGAATTCTAAGGCTCATTTTGACTGCCTCCAGAAGTTAGATCAGATGGCAAATTGGATTTGGTGCTAGGTCTTTCCCTTTAGGTTTTACCCCAACAATGTTTTCATTAGTTTCGCTCACTCTCGAAATCAAGCATTTTACAGCAGGTTGGAGCAGCCTGTATCTCAGCACAGGAATAAGGTAGGGAAGAATTCTAAGGCTCATTTTGACTGCCTCCAGAAGTTAGATCAGATGGCAAATTGGATTTGGTGCTAGGTCTTTCCCTTTAGGTTTTACCCCAACAATGTTTTCATTAGTTTCGCTCACTCTCGAAATCAAGCATTTTACAGCAGGTTGGAGCAGCCTGTATCTCAGCACAGGAATAAGGTAGGGAAGAATTCTAAGGATCATTTTGACTGCCTCCAGAAGTTAGATCAGATGGCAAATTGGATTTGGTGCTAGGTCTTTCCCTTTAGGTTTTACCCCAACAATGTTTTCATTAGTTTCGCTCACTCTCGAAATCAAGCATTTTACAGCAGGTTGGAGCAGCCTGTATCTCAGCACAGGAATAAGGTAGGGAATAATTCTAAGGATCATTTTGACTGCCTCCAGAAGTTAGATCAGATGGCAAATTGGATTTGGTGCTAGGTCTTTCCCTTTAGGTTTTACCCCAACAATGTTTTCATTAGTTTCGCTCACTCTCGAAATCAAGCATTTTACAGCAGGTTGGAGCAGCCTGTATCTCAGCACAGGAATAAGGTAGGGAAGAATTCTAAGGATCATTTTGACTGCCTCCAGAAGTTAGATCAGATGGCAAATTGGATTTGGTGCTAGGTCTTTCCCTTTAGGTTTTACCCCAACAATGTTTTCATTAGTTTCGCTCACTCTCGAAATCAAGCATTTTACAGCAGGTTGGAGCAGCCTGTATCTCAGCACAGGAATAAGGTAGGGAAGAATTCTAAGGATCATTTTGACTGCCTCCAGAAGTTAGATCAGATGGCAAATTGGATTTGGTGCTAGGTCTTTCCCTTTAGGTTTTACCCCAACAATGTTTTCATTAGTTTCGCTCACTCTCGAAATCAAGCATTTTACAGCAGGTTGGAGCAGCCTGTATCTCAGCACAGGAATAAGGTAGGGAAGAATTCAAATACTCATTTTGACTGCCTCCAGAAGTTAGATCAGATGGCAAATTGGATTTGGTGCTAGGTCTTTCCCTTTAGGTTTTACCCCAACAATGTTTTCATTAGTTTCGCTCACTCTCGAAATCAAGCATTTTACAGCAGGTTGGAGCAGCCTGTATCTCAGCACAGGAATAAGGTAGGGAAGAATTCTAAGGCTCATTTTGACTGCCTCCAGAAGTTAGATCAGATGGCCAATGCAATTTGGTGCTAGGTCTTTCCCTTTAGGTTTTACCCAACAATGTTTTCATTAGTTTCGCTCACTCTCGAAATCAAGCATTTACAGCAGGTTGGAGCAGCCTGTATCTCAGCACAGGAATAAGGTAGGGAAGAATTCTAAGGCTCATTTTGACTGCTCCAGAAGTTAGATCAGATGGCAAATTGGATTTGGTGCTAGGTCTTTCCCTTTAGGTTTTACCCCAACAATGTTTTTCATTAGTTTCGCTCACTCTCGAAATCA
>NW_027143182.1:0-76705 GCF_026170545.1 Melanerpes formicivorus
GAAATCAAGCATTTTACAGCAGGTTGGAGCAGCCTGTATCTCAGCACAGGAATAAGGTAGGGAAGAATTCTAAGGATCATTTTGACTGCCTCCAGAAGTTAGATCAGATGGCAAATTGGATTTGGTGCTAGGTCTTTCCCTTTAGGTTTTACCCCAACAATATTTTCATTAGTTTCGCTCACTCTCGAAATCAAGCATTTTACAGCAGGTTGGAGCAGCCTGTATCTCAGCACAGGAATAAGGTAGGGGAAGAATTCAAATGCTCATTTTGACTGCCTCCAGAAGTTAGATCAGATGGCAAATTGGATTTGGTGCTAGGTCTTTCCCTTTAGGTTTTACCCCAACAATGTTTTCATTAGTTTCGCTCACTCTCGAAATCAAGCATTTTACAGCAGGTTGGAGCAGCCTGTATCTCAGCACAGGAATAAGGTAGGGAAGAATTCTAAGGATCATTTTGACTGCCTCCAGAAGTTAGATCAGATGGCAAATTGGATTTGGTGCTAGGTCTTTCCCTTTAGGTTTTACCCCAACAATGTTTTCATTAGTTTCGCTCACTCTCGAAATCAAGCATTTTTACAGCAGGTTGGAGCAGCCTGTATCTCAGCACAGGAATAAGGTAGGGAAGAATTCTAAGGATCATTTTGACTACCTCCAGAAGTTAGATCAGATGGCAAAATTGGATTTGGTGCTAGGTCTTTCCCCTTTAGGTTTTTACCCCAACAATGTTTTCATTAGTTTTCGCTCACTCTCGAAATCAAGCATTTTACAGCAGGTTGGAGCAGCCTGTATCTCAGCACAGGAATAAGGTAGGGAAGAATTCTAAGGCTCATTTTGACTGCCTCCAGAAGTTAGATCAGATGGCAAATTGGATTTGGTGCTAGGTCTTTCCCTTTAGGTTTTACCCCAACAATGTTTTCATTAGTTTCGCTCACTCTCGAAATCAAGCATTTTACAGCAGGTTGGAGCAGCCTGTATCTCAGCACAGGAATAAGGTAGGGAAGAATTCTAAGGATCATTTTGACTGCCTCCAGAAGTTAGATCAGATGGCAAATTGGATTTGGTGCTAGGTCTTTCCCTTTAGGTTTTACCCCAACAATGTTTTCATTAGTTTCGCTCACTCTCGAAATCAAGCATTTTACAGCAGGTTGGAGCAGCCTGTATCTCAGCACAGGAATAAGGTAGGGAAGAATTCTAAGGATCATTTTGACTGCCTCCAGAAGTTAGATCAGATGGCAAATTGGATTTGGTGCTAGGTCTTTCCCTTTAGGTTTTACCCCAACAATGTTTTCATTAGTTTCGCTCACTCTCGAAATCAAGCATTTTACAGCAGGTTGGAGCAGCCTGTATCTCAGCACAGGAATAAGGTAGGGAAGAATTCAAATGCTCATTTTGACTGCCTCCAGAAGTTAGATCAGATGGCAAATTGGATTTGGTGCTAGGTCTTTCCCTTTAGGTTTTACCCCAACAATGTTTTCATTAGTTTCGCTCACTCTCGAAATCAAGCATTTTACAGCAGGTTGGAGCAGCCTGTATCTCAGCACAGGAATAAGGTAGGGAAGAATTCTAAGGATCATTTTGACTGCCTCCAGAAGTTAGATCAGATGGCAAATTGGATTTGGTGCTAGGTCTTTCCCTTTAGGTTTTACCCCAACAATGTTTTCATTAGTTTCGCTCACTCTCGAAATCAAGCATTTTACAGCAGGTTGGAGCAGCCTGTATCTCAGCACAGGAATAAGGTAGGGAAGAATTCTAAGGCTCATTTTGACTGCCTCCAGAAGTTAGATCAGATGGCAAATTGGATTTGGTGCTAGGTCTTTCCCTTTAGGTTTTACCCCAACAATGTTTTCATTAGTTTCGCTCACTCTCGAAATCAAGCATTTTACAGCAGGTTGGAGCAGCCTGTATCTCAGCACAGGAATAAGGTAGGGAAGAATTCTAAGGATCATTTTGACTGCCTCCAGAAGTTAGATCAGATGGCAAATTGGATTTGGTGCTAGGTCTTTCCCTTTAGGTTTTACCCCAACAATGTTTTCATTAGTTTCGCTCACTCTCGAAATCAAGCATTTTACAGCAGGTTGGAGCAGCCTGTATCTCAGCACAGGAATAAGGTAGGGAAGAATTCTAAGGATCATTTTGACTGCCTCCAGAAGTTAGATCAGATGGCAAATTGGATTTGGTGCTAGGTCTTTCCCTTTAGGTTTTACCCCAACAATATTTTCATTAGTTTCGCTCACTCTCGAAATCAAGCATTTTACAGCAGGTTGGAGCAGCCTGTATCTCAGCACAGGAATAAGGTAGGGAAGAATTCAAATGCTCATTTTGACTGCCTCCAGAAGTTAGATCAGATGGCAAATTGGATTTGGTGCTAGGTCTTTCCCTTTAGGTTTTACCCCAACAATGTTTTCATTAGTTTCGCTCACTCTCGAAATCAAGCATTTTACAGCAGGTTGGAGCAGCCTGTATCTCAGCACAGGAATAAGGTAGGGAAGAATTCTAAGGATCATTTTGACTGCCTCCAGAAGTTAGATCAGATGGCAAATTGGATTTGGTGCTAGGTCTTTCCCTTTAGGTTTTACCCCAACAATGTTTTCATTAGTTTCGCTCACTCTCGAAATCAAGCATTTTACAGCAGGTTGGAGCAGCCTGTATCTCAGCACAGGAATAAGGTAGGGAAGAATTCTAAGGATCATTTTGACTACCTCCAGAAGTTAGATCAGATGGCAAATTGGATTTGGTGCTAGGTCTTTCCCTTTAGGTTTTACCCCAACAATGTTTTCATTAGTTTCGCTCACTCTCGAAATCAAGCATTTTACAGCAGGTTGGAGCAGCCTGTATCTCAGCACAGGAATAAGGTAGGGAAGAATTCTAAGGATCATTTTGACTGCCTCCAGAAGTTAGATCAGATGGCAAATTGGATTTGGTGCTAGGTCTTTCCCTTTAGGTTTTACCCCAACAATGTTTTCATTAGTTTCGCTCACTCTCGAAATCAAGCATTTTACAGCAGGTTGGAGCAGCCTGTATCTCAGCACAGGAATAAGGTAGGGAAGAATTCTAAGGATCATTTTGATTGCCTCCAGAAGTTAGATCAGATGGCAAATTGGATTTGGTGCTAGGTCTTTCCCTTTAGGTTTTACCCCAACAATGTTTTCATTAGTTTCGCTCACTCTCGAAATCAAGCATTTTACAGCAGGTTGGAGCAGCCTGTATCTCAGCACAGGAATAAGGTAGGGAAGAATTCAAATGCTCATTTTGACTGCCTCCAGAAGTTAGATCAGATGGCAAATTGGGTTTGGTGCTAGGTCTTTCCCTTTAGGTTTTACCCCAACAATGTTTTCATTAGTTTCGCTCACTCTCGAAATCAAGCATTTTACAGCAGGTTGGAGCAGCCTGTATCTCAGCACAGGAATAAGGTAGGGAAGAATTCTAAGGCTCATTTTGACTGCCTCCAGAAGTTAGATCAGATGGCAAATTGGATTTGGTGCTAGGTCTTTCCCTTTAGGTTTTACCCCAACAATGTTTTCATTAGTTTCGCTCACTCTCGAAATCAAGCATTTTACAGCAGGTTGGAGCAGCCTGTATCTCAGCACAGGAATAAGGTAGGGAAGAATTCTAAGGATCATTTTGACTGCCTCCAGAAGTTAGATCAGATGGCAAATTGGATTTGGTGCTAGGTCTTTCCCTTTAGGTTTTACCCCAACAATGTTTTCATTAGTTTCGCTCACTCTCGAAATCAAGCATTTTACAGCAGGTTGGAGCAGCCTGTATCTCAGCACAGGAATAAGGTAGGGAAGAATTCTAAGGATCATTTTGACTGCCTCCAGAAGTTAGATCAGATGGCAAATTGGATTTGGTGCTAGGTCTTTCCCTTTAGGTTTTACCCCAACAATGTTTTCATTAGTTTCGCTCACTCTCGAAATCAAGCATTTTACAGCAGGTTGGAGCAGCCTGTATCTCAGCACAGGAATAAGGTAGGGAAGAATTCAAATGCTCATTTTGACTGCCTCCAGAAGTTAGATCAGATGGCAAATTGGATTTGGTGCTAGGTCTTTCCCTTTAGGTTTTACCCCAACAATGTTTTCATTAGTTTCGCTCACTCTCGAAATCAAGCATTTTACAGCAGGTTGGAGCAGCCTGTATCTCAGCACAGGAATAAGGTAGGGAAGAATTCTAAGGATCATTTTGACTGCCTCCAGAAGTTAGATCAGATGGCAAATTGGATTTGGTGCTAGGTCTTTCCCTTTAGGTTTTACCCCAACAATGTTTTCATTAGTTTCGCTCACTCTCGAAATCAAGCATTTTACAGCAGGTTGGAGCAGCCTGTGTCTCAGCACAGGAATAAGGTAGGGAAGAATTCTAAGGCTCATTTTGACTGCCTCCAGAAGTTAGATCAGATGGCAAATTGGATTTGGTGCTAGGTCTTTCCCTTTAGGTTTTACCCCAACAATGTTTTCATTAGTTTCGCTCACTCTCGAAATCAAGCATTTTACAGCAGGTTGGAGCAGCCTGTATCTCAGCACAGGAATAAGGTAGGGAAGAATTCTAAGGATCATTTTGACTGCCTCCAGAAGTTAGATCAGATGGCAAATTGGATTTGGTGCTAGGTCTTTCCCTTTAGGTTTTACCCCAACAATGTTTTCATTAGTTTCGCTCACTCTCGAAATCAAGCATTTTACAGCAGGTTGGAGCAGCCTGTATCTCAGCACAGGAATAAGGTAGGGAAGAATTCTAAGGATCATTTTGACTGCCTCCAGAAGTTAGATCAGATGGCAAATTGGATTTGGTGCTAGGTCTTTCCCTTTAGGTTTTACCCCAACAATGTTTTCATTAGTTTCGCTCACTCTCGAAATCAAGCATTTTACAGCAGGTTGGAGCAGCCTGTATCTCAGCACAGGAATAAGGTAGGGAAGAATTCTAAGGATCATTTTGACTGCCTCCAGAAGTTAGATCAGATGGCAAATTGGATTTGGTGCTAGGTCTTTCCCTTTAGGTTTTACCCCAACAATGTTTTCATTAGTTTCGCTCACTCTCGAAATCAAGCATTTTACAGCAGGTTGGAGCATCCTGTATCTCAGCACAGGAATAAGGTAGGGAAGAATTCAAATGCTCATTTTGACTGCCTCCAGAAGTTAGATCAGATGGCAAATTGGATTTGGTGCTAGGTCTTTCCCTTTAGGTTTTACCCCAACAATGTTTTCATTAGTTTCGCTCACTCTCGAAATCAAGCATTTTACAGCAGGTTGGAGCAGCCTGTATCTCAGCACAGGAATAAGGTAGGGAAGAATTCTAAGGCTCATTTTGACTGCCTCCAGAAGTTAGATCAGATGGCAAATTGGATTTGGTGCTAGGTCTTTCCCTTTAGGTTTTACCCCAACAATGTTTTCATTAGTTTCGCTCACTCTCGAAATCAAGCATTTTACAGCAGGTTGGAGCAGCCTGTATCTCAGCACAGGAATAAGGTAGGGAAGAATTCTAAGGATCATTTTGACTGCCTCCAGAAGTTAGATCAGATGGCAAATTGGATTTGGTGCTAGGTCTTTCCCTTTAGGTTTTACCCCAACAATGTTTTCATTAGTTTCGCTCACTCTCGAAATCAAGCATTTTACAGCAGGTTGGAGCAGCCTGTATCTCAGCACAGGAATAAGGTAGGGAAGAATTCTAAGGATCATTTTGACTGCCTCCAGAAGTTAGATCAGATGGCAAATTGGATTTGGTGCTAGGTCTTTCCCTTTAGGTTTTACCCCAACAATGTTTTCATTAGTTTCGCTCACTCTCGAAATCAAGCATTTTACAGCAGGTTGGAGCAGCCTGTATCTCAGCACAGGAATAAGGTAGGGAAGAATTCTAAGGCTCATTTTGACTGCCTCCAGAAGTTAGATCAGATGGCAAATTGGATTTGGTGCTAGGTCTTTCCCTTTAGGTTTTACCCCAACAATGTTTTCATTAGTTTCGCTCACTCTCGAAATCAAGCATTTTACAGCAGGTTGGAGCAGCCTGTATCTCAGCACAGGAATAAGGTAGGGAAGAATTCTAAGGATCATTTTGACTGCCTCCAGAAGTTAGATCAGATGGCAAATTGGATTTGGTGCTAGGTCTTTCCCTTTAGGTTTTACCCCAACAATGTTTTCATTAGTTTCGCTCACTCTCGAAATCAAGCATTTTACAGCAGGTTGGAGCAGCCTGTATCTCAGCACAGGAATAAGGTAGGGAAGAATTCTAAGGCTCATTTTGACTGCCTCCAGAAGTTAGATCAGATGGCAAATTGGATTTGGTGCTAGGTCTTTCCCTTTAGGTTTTACCCCAACAATGTTTTCATTAGTTTCGCTCACTCTCGAAATCAAGCATTTTACAGCAGGTTGGAGCAGCCTGTATCTCAGCACAGGAATAAGGTAGGGAAGAATTCTAAGGCTCATTTTGACTGCCTCCAGAAGTTAGATCAGATGGCAAATTGGATTTGGTGCTAGGTCTTTCCCTTTAGGTTTTACCCCAACAATGTTTTCATTAGTTTCGCTCACTCTCGAAATCAAGCATTTTACAGCAGGTTGGAGCAGCCTGTATCTCAGCACAGGAATAAGGTAGGGAAGAATTCTAAGGATCATTTTGACTGCCTCCAGAAGTTAGATCAGATGGCAAATTGGATTTGGTGCTAGGTCTTTCCCTTTAGGTTTTACCCCAACAATGTTTTCATTAGTTTCGCTCACTCTCGAAATCAAGCATTTTACAGCAGGTTGGAGCAGCCTGTATCTCAGCACAGGAATAAGGTAGGGAAGAATTCTAAGGCTCATTTTGACTGCCTCCAGAAGTTAGATCAGATGGCAAATTGGATTTGGTGCTAGGTCTTTCCCTTTAGGTTTTACCCCAACAATGTTTTCATTAGTTTCGCTCACTCTCGAAATCAAGCATTTTACAGCAGGTTGGAGCAGCCTGTATCTCAGCACAGGAATAAGGTAGGGAAGAATTCTAAGGCTCATTTTGACTGCCTCCAGAAGTTAGATCAGATGGCAAATTGGATTTGGTGCTAGGTCTTTCCCTTTAGGTTTTACCCCAACAATGTTTTCATTAGTTTCGCTCACTCTCGAAATCAAGCATTTTACAGCAGGTTGGAGCAGCCTGTATCTCAGCACAGGAATAAGGTAGGGAAGAATTCTAAGGATCATTTTGACTGCCTCCAGAAGTTAGATCAGATGGCAAATTGGATTTGGTGCTAGGTCTTTCCCTTTAGGTTTTACCCCAACAATGTTTTCATTAGTTTCGCTCACTCTCGAAATCAAGCATTTTACAGCAGGTTGGAGCAGCCTGTATCTCAGCACAGGAATAAGGTAGGGAAGAATTCTAAGGCTCATTTTGACTGCCTCCAGAAGTTAGATCAGATGGCAAATTGGATTTGGTGCTAGGTCTTTCCCTTTAGGTTTTACCCCAACAATGTTTTCATTAGTTTCGCTCACTCTCGAAATCAAGCATTTTACAGCAGGTTGGAGCAGCCTGTATCTCAGCACAGGAATAAGGTAGGGAAGAATTCTAAGGATCATTTTGACTACCTCCAGAAGTTAGATCAGATGGCAAATTGGATTTGGTGCTAGGTCTTTCCCTTTAGGTTTTACCCCAACAATGTTTTCATTAGTTTCGCTCACTCTCGAAATCAAGCATTTTACAGCAGGTTGGAGCAGCCTGTATCTCAGCACAGGAATAAGGTAGGGAAGAATTCTAAGGATCATTTTGACTGCCTCCAGAAGTTAGATCAGATGGCAAATTGGATTTGGTGCTAGGTCTTTCCCTTTAGGTTTTACCCCAACAATGTTTTCATTAGTTTCGCTCACTCTCGAAATCAAGCATTTTACAGCAGGTTGGAGCAGCCTGTATCTCAGCACAGGAATAAGGTAGGGAAGAATTCTAAGGCTCATTTTGACTGCCTCCAGAAGTTAGATCAGATGGCAAATTGGATTTGGTGCTAGGTCTTTCCCTTTAGGTTTTACCCCAACAATGTTTTCATTAGTTTCGCTCACTCTCGAAATCAAGCATTTTACAGCAGGTTGGAGCAGCCTGTATCTCAGCACAGGAATAAGGTAGGGAAGAATTCTAAGGATCATTTTGACTGCCTCCAGAAGTTAGATCAGATGGCAAATTGGATTTGGTGCTAGGTCTTTCCCTTTAGGTTTTACCCCAACAATGTTTTCATTAGTTTCGCTCACTCTCGAAATCAAGCATTTTACAGCAGGTTGGAGCAGCCTGTATCTCAGCACAGGTATAAGGTAGGGAAGAATTCTAAGGCTCATTTTGACTGCCTCCAGAAGTTAGATCAGATGGCAAATTGGATTTGGTGCTAGGTCTTTCCCTTTAGGTTTTACCCCAACAATGTTTTCATTAGTTTCGCTCACTCTCGAAATCAAGCATTTTACAGCAGGTTGGAGCAGCCTGTATCTCAGCACAGGAATAAGGTAGGGAAGAATTCTAAGGATCATTTTGACTGCCTCCAGAAGTTAGATCAGATGGCAAATTGGATTTGGTGCTAGGTCTTTCCCTTTAGGTTTTACCCCAACAATGTTTTCATTAGTTTCGCTCACTCTCGAAATCAAGCATTTTACAGCAGGTTGGAGCAGCCTGTATCTCAGCACAGGAATAAGGTAGGGAAGAATTCTAAGGATCATTTTGACTGCCTCCAGAAGTTAGATCAGATGGCAAATTGGATTTGGTGCTAGGTCTTTCCCTTTAGGTTTTACCCCAACAATGTTTTCATTAGTTTCGCTCACTCTCGAAATCAAGCATTTTACAGCAGGTTGGAGCAGCCTGTATCTCAGCACAGGAATAAGGTAGGGAAGAATTCTAAGGATCATTTTGACTGCCTCCAGAAGTTAGATCAGATGGCAAATTGGATTTGGTGCTAGGTCTTTCCCTTTAGGTTTTACCCCAACAATGTTTTCATTAGTTTCGCTCACTCTCGAAATCAAGCATTTTACAGCAGGTTGGAGCAGCCTGTATCTCAGCACAGGAATAAGGTAGGGAAGAATTCTAAGGATCATTTTGACTGCCTCCAGAAGTTAGATCAGATGGCAAATTGGATTTGGTGCTAGGTCTTTCCCTTTAGGTTTTACCCCAACAATGTTTTCATTAGTTTCGCTCACTCTCGAAATCAAGCATTTTACAGCAGGTTGGAGCAGCCTGTATCTCAGCACAGGAATAAGGTAGGGAAGAATTCTAAGGATCATTTTGACTGCCTCCAGAAGTTAGATCAGATGGCAAATTGGATTTGGTGCTAGGTCTTTCCCTTTAGGTTTTACCCCAACAATGTTTTCATTAGTTTCGCTCACTCTCGAAATCAAGCATTTTACAGCAGGTTGGAGCAGCCTGTATCTCAGCACAGGAATAAGGTAGGGAAGAATTCTAAGGATCATTTGGACTGCCTCCAGAAGTTAGATCAGATGGCAAATTGGATTTGGTGCTAGGTCTTTCCCTTTAGGTTTTACCCCAACAATGTTTTCATTAGTTTCGCTCACTCTCGAAATCAAGCATTTTACAGCAGGTTGGAGCAGCCTGTATCTCAGCACAGGTATAAGGTAGGGAAGAATTCTAAGGCTCATTTTGACTGCCTCCAGAAGTTAGATCAGATGGCAAATTGGATTTGGTGCTAGGTCTTTCCCTTTCGGTTTTACCCCAACAATGTTTTCATTAGTTTCGCTCACTCTCGAAATCAAGCATTTTACAGCAGGTTGGAGCAGCCTGTATCTCAGCACAGGAATAAGGTAGGGAAGAATTCTAAGGATCATTTTGACTGCCTCCAGAAGTTAGATCAGATGGCAAATTGGATTTGGTGCTAGGTCTTTCCCTTTAGGTTTTACCCCAACAATGTTTTCATTAGTTTCGCTCACTCTCGAAATCAAGCATTTTACAGCAGGTTGGAGCAGCCTGTATCTCAGCACAGGAATAAGGTAGGGAAGAATTCAAATGCTCATTTTGACTGCCTCCAGAAGTTAGATCAGATGGCAAATTGGATTTGGTGCTAGGTCTTTCCCTTTAGGTTTTACCCCAACAATGTTTTCATTAGTTTCGCTCACTCTCGAAATCAAGCATTTTACAGCAGGTTGGAGCAGCCTGTATCTCAGCACAGGAATAAGGTAGGGAAGAATTCTAAGGATCATTTTGACTGCCTCCAGAAGTTAGATCAGATGGCAAATTGGATTTGGTGCTAGGTCTTTCCCTTTAGGTTTTACCCCAACAATGTTTTCATTAGTTTCGCTCACTCTCGAAATCAAGCATTTTACAGCAGGTTGGAGCAGCCTGTATCTCAGCACAGGAATAAGGTAGGGAAGAATTCTAAGGATCATTTTGACTGCCTCCAGAAGTTAGATCAGATGGCAAATTGGATTTGGTGCTAGGTCTTTCCCTTTAGGTTTTACCCCAACAATGTTTTCATTAGTTTCGCTCACTCTCGAAATCAAGCATTTTACAGCAGGTTGGAGCAGCCTGTATCTCAGCACAGGAATAAGGTAGGGAAGAATTCTAAGGATCATTTTGACTGCCTCCAGAAGTTAGATCAGATGGCAAATTGGATTTGGTGCTAGGTCTTTCCCTTTAGGTTTTACCCCAACAATGTTTTCATTAGTTTCGCTCACTCTCGAAATCAAGCATTTTACAGCAGGTTGGAGCAGCCTGTATCTCAGCACAGGAATAAGGTAGGGAAGAATTCTAAGGATCATTTTGACTGCCTCCAGAAGTTAGATCAGATGGCAAATTGGATTTGGTGCTAGGTCTTTCCCTTTAGGTTTTACCCCAACAATGTTTTCATTAGTTTCGCTCACTCTCGAAATCAAGCATTTTACAGCAGGTTGGAGCAGCCTGTATCTCAGCACAGGAATAAGGTAGGGAAGAATTCAAATGCTCATTTTGACTGCCTCCAGAAGTTAGATCAGATGGCAAATTGGATTTGGTGCTAGGTCTTTCCCTTTAGGTTTTACCCCAACAATGTTTTCATTAGTTTCGCTCACTCTCGAAATCAAGCATTTTACAGCAGGTTGGAGCAGCCTGTATCTCAGCACAGGAATAAGGTAGGGAAGAATTCTAAGGCTCATTTTGACTGCCTCCAGAAGTTAGATCAGATGGCAAATTGGATTTGGTGCTAGGTCTTTCCCTTTAGGTTTTACCCCAACAATGTTTTCATTAGTTTCGCTCACTCTCGAAATCAAGCATTTTACAGCAGGTTGGAGCAGCCTGTATCTCAGCACAGGAATAAGGTAGGGAAGAATTCTAAGGATCATTTTGACTGCCTCCAGAAGTTAGATCAGATGGCAAATTGGATTTGGTGCTAGGTCTTTCCCTTTAGGTTTTACCCCAACAATGTTTTCATTAGTTTCGCTCACTCTCGAAATCAAGCATTTTACAGCAGGTTGGAGCAGCCTGTATCTCAGCACAGGTATAAGGTAGGGAAGAATTCTAAGGCTCATTTTGACTGCCTCCAGAAGTTAGATCAGATGGCAAATTGGATTTGGTGCTAGGTCTTTCCCTTTCGGTTTTACCCCAACAATGTTTTCATTAGTTTCGCTCACTCTCGAAATCAAGCATTTTACAGCAGGTTGGAGCAGCCTGTATCTCAGCACAGGAATAAGGTAGGGAAGAATTCTAAGGATCATTTTGACTACCTCCAGAAGTTAGATCAGATGGCAAATTGGATTTGGTGCTAGGTCTTTCCCTTTAGGTTTTACCCCAACAATGTTTTCATTAGTTTCGCTCACTCTCGAAATCAAGCATTTTACAGCAGGTTGGAGCAGCCTGTATCTCAGCACAGGAATAAGGTAGGGAAGAATTCTAAGGATCATTTGGACTGCCTCCAGAAGTTAGATCAGATGGCAAATTGGATTTGGTGCTAGGTCTTTCCCTTTAGGTTTTACCCCAACAATGTTTTCATTAGTTTCGCTCACTCTCGAAATCAAGCATTTTACAGCAGGTTGGAGCAGCCTGTATCTCAGCACAGGAATAAGGTAGGGAAGAATTCTAAGGATCATTTTGACTGCCTCCAGAAGTTAGATCAGATGGCAAATTGGATTTGGTGCTAGGTCTTTCCCTTTAGGTTTTACCCCAACAATGTTTTCATTAGTTTCGCTCACTCTCGAAATCAAGCATTTTACAGCAGGTTGGAGCAGCCTGTATCTCAGCACAGGAATAAGGTAGGGAAGAATTCTAAGGATCATTTTGACTGCCTCCAGAAGTTAGATCAGATGGCAAATTGGATTTGGTGCTAGGTCTTTCCCTTTAGGTTTTACCCCAACAATGTTTTCATTAGTTTCGCTCACTCTCGAAATCAAGCATTTTACAGCAGGTTGGAGCAGCCTGTATCTCAGCACAGGAATAAGGTAGGGAAGAATTCTAAGGATCATTTTGACTGCCTCCAGAAGTTAGATCAGATGGCAAATTGGATTTGGTGCTAGGTCTTTCCCTTTAGGTTTTACCCCAACAATGTTTTCATTAGTTTCGCTCACTCTCGAAATCAAGCATTTTACAGCAGGTTGGAGCAGCCTGTATCTCAGCACAGGAATAAGGTAGGGAAGAATTCTAAGGCTCATTTTGACTGCCTCCAGAAGTTAGATCAGATGGCAAATTGGATTTGGTGCTAGGTCTTTCCCTTTAGGTTTTACCCCAACAATGTTTTCATTAGTTTCGCTCACTCTCGAAATCAAGCATTTTACAGCAGGTTGGAGCAGCCTGTATCTCAGCACAGGAATAAGGTAGGGAAGAATTCTAAGGCTCATTTTGACTGCCTCCAGAAGTTAGATCAGATGGCAAATTGGATTTGGTGCTAGGTCTTTCCCTTTAGGTTTTACCCCAACAATGTTTTCATTAGTTTCGCTCACTCTCGAAATCAAGCATTTTACAGCAGGTTGGAGCAGCCTGTATCTCAGCACAGGAATAAGGTAGGGAAGAATTCTAAGGATCATTTTGACTGCCTCCAGAAGTTAGATCAGATGGCAAATTGGATTTGGTGCTAGGTCTTTCCCTTTAGGTTTTACCCCAACAATGTTTTCATTAGTTTCGCTCACTCTCGAAATCAAGCATTTTACAGCAGGTTGGAGCAGCCTGTATCTCAGCACAGGAATAAGGTAGGGAAGAATTCTAAGGCTCATTTTGACTGCCTCCAGAAGTTAGATCAGATGGCAAATTGGATTTGGTGCTAGGTCTTTCCCTTTAGGTTTTACCCCAACAATGTTTTCATTAGTTTCGCTCACTCTCGAAATCAAGCATTTTACAGCAGGTTGGAGCAGCCTGTATCTCAGCACAGGAATAAGGTAGGGAAGAATTCTAAGGATCATTTTGACTGCCTCCAGAAGTTAGATCAGATGGCAAATTGGATTTGGTGCTAGGTCTTTCCCTTTAGGTTTTACCCCAACAATGTTTTCATTAGTTTCGCTCACTCTCGAAATCAAGCATTTTACAGCAGGTTGGAGCAGCCTGTATCTCAGCACAGGAATAAGGTAGGGAAGAATTCTAATGATCATTTTGACTACCTCCAGAAGTTAGATCAGATGGCAAATTGGATTTGGTGCTAGGTCTTTCCCTTTAGGTTTTACCCCAACAATGTTTTCATTAGTTTCGCTCACTCTCGAAATCAAGCATTTTACAGCAGGTTGGAGCAGCCTGTATCTCAGCACAGGAATAAGGTAGGGAAGAATTCTAAGGATCATTTTGACTGCCTCCAGAAGTTAGATCAGATGGCAAATTGGATTTGGTGCTAGGTCTTTCCCTTTAGGTTTTACCCCAACAATGTTTTCATTAGTTTCGCTCACTCTCGAAATCAAGCATTTTACAGCAGGTTGGAGCAGCCTGTATCTCAGCACAGGAATAAGGTAGGGAAGAATTCAAAGGCTCATTTTGACTGCCTCCAGAAGTTAGATCAGATGGCAAATTGGATTTGGTGCTAGGTCTTTCCCTTTAGGTTTTACCCCAACAATGTTTTCATTAGTTTCGCTCACTCTCGAAATCAAGCATTTTACAGCAGGTTGGAGCAGCCTGTATCTCAGCACAGGAATAAGGTAGGGAAGAATTCTAAGGCTCATTTTGACTGCCTCCAGAAGTTAGATCAGATGGCAAATTGGATTTGGTGCTAGGTCTTTCCCTTTAGGTTTTACCCCAACAATGTTTTCATTAGTTTCGCTCACTCTCGAAATCAAGCATTTTACAGCAGGTTGGAGCAGCCTGTATCTCAGCACAGGAATAAGGTAGGGAAGAATTCTAAGGCTCATTTTGACTGCCTCCAGAAGTTAGATCAGATGGCAAATTGGATTTGGTGCTAGGTCTTTCCCTTTAGGTTTTACCCCAACAATGTTTTCATTAGTTTCGCTCACTCTCGAAATCAAGCATTTTACAGCAGGTTGGAGCAGCCTGTATCTCAGCACAGGAATAAGGTAGGGAAGAATTCTAAGGATCATTTTGACTGCCTCCAGAAGTTAGATCAGATGGCAAATTGGATTTGGTGCTAGGTCTTTCCCTTTAGGTTTTACCCCAACAATGTTTTCATTAGTTTCGCTCACTCTCGAAATCAAGCATTTTACAGCAGGTTGGAGCAGCCTGTATCTCAGCACAGGAATAAGGTAGGGAAGAATTCTAAGGATCATTTTGACTGCCTCCAGAAGTTAGATCAGATGGCAAATTGGATTTGGTGCTAGGTCTTTCCCTTTAGGTTTTACCCCAACAATGTTTTCATTAGTTTCGCTCACTCTCGAAATCAAGCATTTTACAGCAGGTTGGAGCAGCCTGTATCTCAGCACAGGAATAAGGTAGGGAAGAATTCTAAGGCTCATTTTGACTGCCTCCAGAAGTTAGATCAGATGGCAAATTGGATTTGGTGCTAGGTCTTTCCCTTTAGGTTTTACCCCAACAATGTTTTCATTAGTTTCGCTCACTCTCGAAATCAAGCATTTTACAGCAGGTTGGAGCAGCCTGTATCTCAGCACAGGAATAAGGTAGGGAAGAATTCTAAGGATCATTTTGACTGCCTCCAGAAGTTAGATCAGATGGCAAATTGGATTTGGTGCTAGGTCTTTCCCTTTAGGTTTTACCCCAACAATGTTTTCATTAGTTTCGCTCACTCTCGAAATCAAGCATTTTACAGCAGGTTGGAGCAGCCTGTATTCTCAGCACAGGAATAAGGTAGGGAAGAATTCTAAGGCTCATTTTGACTGCCTCCAGAAGTTAGATCAGATGGCAAATTGGATTTGGTGCTAGGTCTTTCCCTTTAGGTTTTACCCCAACAATGTTTTCATTAGTTTCGCTCACTCTCGAAATCAAGCATTTTACAGCAGGTTGGAGCAGCCTGTATCTCAGCACAGGAATAAGGTAGGGAAGAATTCTAAGGATCATTTTGACTGCCTCCAGAAGTTAGATCAGATGGCAAATTGGATTTGGTGCTAGGTCTTTCCCTTTTAGGTTTTACCCCCAACAATGTTTTCATTAGTTTCGCTCACTCTCGAAATCAAGCATTTTACAGCAGGTTGGAGCAGCCTGTATCTCAGCACAGGAATAAGGTAGGGAAGAATTCTAAGGATCATTTTGACTGCCTCCAGAAGTTAGATCAGATGGCAAATTGGATTTGGTGCTAGGTCTTTCCCTTTAGGTTTTACCCCAACAATGTTTTCATTAGTTTCGCTCACTCTCGAAATCAAGCATTTTACAGCAGGTTGGAGCAGCCTGTATCTCAGCACAGGAATAAGGTAGGGAAGAATTCTAAGGATCATTTTGACTGCCTCCAGAAGTTAGATCAGATGGCAAATTGGATTTGGTGCTAGGTCTTTCCCTTTAGGTTTTACCCCAACAATGTTTTCATTAGTTTCGCTCACTCTCGAAATCAAGCATTTTACAGCAGGTTGGAGCAGCCTGTATCTCAGCACAGGAATAAGGTAGGGAAGAATTCTAAGGATCATTTTGACTGCCTCCAGAAGTTAGATCAGATGGCAAATTGGATTTGGTGCTAGGTCTTTCCCTTTAGGTTTTACCCCAACAATGTTTTCATTAGTTTCGCTCACTCTCGAAATCAAGCATTTTACAGCAGGTTGGAGCAGCCTGTATCTCAGCACAGGAATAAGGTAGGGAAGAATTCTAAGGCTCATTTTGACTGCCTCCAGAAGTTAGATCAGATGGCAAATTGGATTTGGTGCTAGGTCTTTCCCTTTAGGTTTTACCCCAACAATGTTTTCATTAGTTTCGCTCACTCTCGAAATCAAGCATTTTACAGCAGGTTGGAGCAGCCTGTATCTCAGCACAGGAATAAGGTAGGGAAGAATTCTAAGGATCATTTTGACTGCCTCCAGAAGTTAGATCAGATGGCAAATTGGATTTGGTGCTAGGTCTTTCCCTTTAGGTTTTACCCCAACAATGTTTTCATTAGTTTCGCTCACTCTCGAAATCAAGCATTTTACAGCAGGTTGGAGCAGCCTGTATCTCAGCACAGGAATAAGGTAGGGAAGAATTCTAAGGCTCATTTTGACTGCCTCCAGAAGTTAGATCAGATGGCAAATTGGATTTGGTGCTAGGTCTTTCCCTTTAGGTTTTACCCCAACAATGTTTTCATTAGTTTCGCTCACTCTCGAAATCAAGCATTTTACAGCAGGTTGGAGCAGCCTGTATCTCAGCACAGGAATAAGGTAGGGAAGAATTCTAAGGATCATTTTGACTGCCTCCAGAAGTTAGATCAGATGGCAAATTGGATTTGGTGCTAGGTCTTTCCCTTTAGGTTTTACCCCAACAATGTTTTCATTAGTTTCGCTCACTCTCGAAATCAAGCATTTTACAGCAGGTTGGAGCAGCCTGTATCTCAGCACAGGAATAAGGTAGGGAAGAATTCTAAGGCTCATTTTGACTGCCTCCAGAAGTTAGATCAGATGGCAAATTGGATTTGGTGCTAGGTCTTTCCCTTTAGGTTTTACCCCAACAATGTTTTCATTAGTTTCGCTCACTCTCGAAATCAAGCATTTTACAGCAGGTTGGAGCAGCCTGTATCTCAGCACAGGAATAAGGTAGGGAAGAATTCTAAGGATCATTTTGACTGCCTCCAGAAGTTAGATCAGATGGCAAATTGGATTTGGTGCTAGGTCTTTCCCTTTAGGTTTTACCCCAACAATGTTTTCATTAGTTTCGCTCACTCTCGAAATCAAGCATTTTACAGCAGGTTGGAGCAGCCTGTATCTCAGCACAGGAATAAGGTAGGGAAGAATTCTAAGGATCATTTTGACTGCCTCCAGAAGTTAGATCAGATGGCAAATTGGATTTGGTGCTAGGTCTTTCCCTTTAGGTTTTACCCCAACAATGTTTTCATTAGTTTCGCTCACTCTCGAAATCAAGCATTTTACAGCAGGTTGGAGCAGCCTGTATCTCAGCACAGGAATAAGGTAGGGAAGAATTCTAAGGATCATTTTGACTGCCTCCAGAAGTTAGATCAGATGGCAAATTGGATTTGGTGCTAGGTCTTTCCCTTTAGGTTTTACCCCAACAATGTTTTCATTAGTTTCGCTCACTCTCGAAATCAAGCATTTTACAGCAGGTTGGAGCAGCCTGTATCTCAGCACAGGAATAAGGTAGGGAAGAATTCTAAGGATCATTTTGACTGCCTCCAGAAGTTAGATCAGATGGCAAATTGGATTTGGTGCTAGGTCTTTCCCTTTAGGTTTTACCCCAACAATGTTTTCATTAGTTTCGCTCACTCTCGAAATCAAGCATTTTACAGCAGGTTGGAGCAGTCTGTATCTCAGCACAGGAATAAGGTAGGGAAGAATTCAAATGCTCATTTTGACTGCCTCCAGAAGTTAGATCAGATGGCAAATTGGATTTGGTGCTAGGTCTTTCCCTTTAGGTTTTACCCCAACAATGTTTTCATTAGTTTCGCTCACTCTCGAAATCAAGCATTTTACAGCAGGTTGGAGCAGCCTGTATCTCAGCACAGGAATAAGGTAGGGAAGAATTCTAAGGCTCATTTTGACTGCCTCCAGAAGTTAGATCAGATGGCAAATTGGATTTGGTGCTAGGTCTTTCCCTTTAGGTTTTACCCCAACAATGTTTTCATTAGTTTCGCTCACTCTCGAAATCAAGCATTTTACAGCAGGTTGGAGCAGCCTGTATCTCAGCACAGGAATAAGGTAGGGAAGAATTCAAATGCTCATTTTGACTGCCTCCAGAAGTTAGATCAGATGGCAAATTGGATTTGGTGCTAGGTCTTTCCCTTTAGGTTTTACCCCAACAATGTTTTCATTAGTTTCGCTCACTCTCGAAATCAAGCATTTTACAGCAGGTTGGAGCAGCCTGTATCTCAGCACAGGAATAAGGTAGGGAAGAATTCTAAGGCTCATTTTGACTGCCTCCAGAAGTTAGATCAGATGGCAAATTGGATTTGGTGCTAGGTCTTTCCCTTTAGGTTTTACCCCAACAATGTTTTCATTAGTTTCGCTCACTCTCGAAATCAAGCATTTTACAGCAGGTTGGAGCAGCCTGTATCTCAGCACAGGAATAAGGTAGGGAAGAATTCTAAGGATCATTTTGACTGCCTCCAGAAGTTAGATCAGATGGCAAATTGGATTTGGTGCTAGGTCTTTCCCTTTAGGTTTTACCCCAACAATGTTTTCATTAGTTTCGCTCACTCTCGAAATCAAGCATTTTACAGCAGGTTGGAGCAGCCTGTATCTCAGCACAGGAATAAGGTAGGGAAGAATTCTAAGGATCATTTTGACTGCCTCCAGAAGTTAGATCAGATGGCAAATTGGATTTGGTGCTAGGTCTTTCCCTTTAGGTTTTACCCCAACAATGTTTTCATTAGTTTCGCTCACTCTCGAAATCAAGCATTTTACAGCAGGTTGGAGCAGCCTGTATCTCAGCACAGGAATAAGGTAGGGAAGAATTCTAAGGCTCATTTTGACTGCCTCCAGAAGTTAGATCAGATGGCAAATTGGATTTGGTGCTAGGTCTTTCCCTTTAGGTTTTACCCCAACAATGTTTTCATTAGTTTCGCTCACTCTCGAAATCAAGCATTTTACAGCAGGTTGGAGCAGCCTGTATCTCAGCACAGGAATAAGGTAGGGAAGAATTCTAAGGATCATTTTGACTGCCTCCAGAAGTTAGATCAGATGGCAAATTGGATTTGGTGCTAGGTCTTTCCCTTTAGGTTTTACCCCAACAATGTTTTCATTAGTTTCGCTCACTCTCGAAATCAAGCATTTTACAGCAGGTTGGAGCAGCCTGTATCTCAGCACAGGAATAAGGTAGGGAAGAATTCTAAGGCTCATTTTGACTGCCTCCAGAAGTTAGATCAGATGGCAAATTGGATTTGGTGCTAGGTCTTTCCCTTTAGGTTTTACCCCAACAATGTTTTCATTAGTTTCGCTCACTCTCGAAATCAAGCATTTTACAGCAGGTTGGAGCAGCCTGTATCTCAGCACAGGAATAAGGTAGGGAAGAATTCTAAGGCTCATTTTGACTGCCTCCAGAAGTTAGATCAGATGGCAAATTGGATTTGGTGCTAGGTCTTTCCCTTTAGGTTTTACCCCAACAATGTTTTCATTAGTTTCGCTCACTCTCGAAATCAAGCATTTTACAGCAGGTTGGAGCAGCCTGTATCTCAGCACAGGAATAAGGTAGGGAAGAATTCTAAGGCTCATTTTGACTGCCTCCAGAAGTTAGATCAGATGGCAAATTGGATTTGGTGCTAGGTCTTTCCCTTTAGGTTTTACCCCAACAATGTTTTCATTAGTTTCGCTCACTCTCGAAATCAAGCATTTTACAGCAGGTTGGAGCAGCCTGTATCTCAGCACAGGAATAAGGTAGGGAAGAATTCTAAGGATCATTTTGACTGCCTCCAGAAGTTAGATCAGATGGCAAATTGGATTTGGTGCTAGGTCTTTCCCTTTAGGTTTTACCCCAAGAATGTTTTCATTAGTTTCGCTCACTCTCGAAATCAAGCATTTTACAGCAGGTTGGAGCAGCCTGTATCTCAGCACAGGAATAAGGTAGGGAAGAATTCTAAGGATCATTTTGACTGCCTCCAGAAGTTAGATCAGATGGCAAATTGGATTTGGTGCTAGGTCTTTCCCTTTAGGTTTTACCCCAACAATGTTTTCATTAGTTTCGCTCACTCTCGAAATCAAGCATTTTACAGCAGGTTGGAGCAGCCTGTATCTCAGCACAGGAATAAGGTAGGGAAGAATTCTAAGGCTCATTTTGACTGCCTCCAGAAGTTAGATCAGATGGCAAATTGGATTTGGTGCTAGGTCTTTCCCTTTAGGTTTTACCCCAACAATGTTTTCATTAGTTTCGCTCACTCTCGAAATCAAGCATTTTACAGCAGGTTGGAGCAGCCTGTATCTCAGCACAGGAATAAGGTAGGGAAGAATTCTAAGTATCATTTTGACTGCCTCCAGAAGTTAGATCAGATGGCAAATTGGATTTGGTGCTAGGTCTTTCCCTTTAGGTTTTACCCCAACAATGTTTTCATTAGTTTCGCTCACTCTGGAAATCAAGCATTTTACAGCAGGTTGGAGCAGCCTGTATCTCAGCACAGGAATAAGGTAGGGAAGAATTCTAAGGATCATTTTGACTGCCTCCAGAAGTTAGATCAGATGGCAAATTGGATTTGGTGCTAGGTCTTTCCCTTTAGGTTTTACCCCAACAATGTTTTCATTAGTTTCGCTCACTCTCGAAATCAAGCATTTTACAGCAGGTTGGAGCAGCCTGTATCTCAGCACAGGAATAAGGTAGGGAAGAATTCTAAGGATCATTTTGACTGCCTCCAGAAGTTAGATCAGATGGCAAATTGGATTTGGTGCTAGGTCTTTCCCTTTAGGTTTTACCCCAACAATGTTTTCATTAGTTTCGCTCACTCTCGAAATCAAGCATTTTACAGCAGGTTGGAGCAGCCTGTATCTCAGCACAGGAATAAGGTAAGGAAGAATTCTAAGGATCATTTTGACTGCCTCCAGAAGTTAGATCAGATGGCAAATTGGATTTGGTGCTAGGTCTTTCCCTTTAGGTTTTACCCCAACAATGTTTTCATTAGTTTCGCTCACTCTCGAAATCAAGCATTTTACAGCAGGTTGGAGCAGCCTGTATCTCAGCACAGGAATAAGGTAGGGAAGAATTCTAAGGATCATTTTGACTGCCTCCAGAAGTTAGATCAGATGGCAAATTTGATTTGGTGCTAGGTCTTTCCCTTTAGGTTTTACCCCAACAATGTTTTCATTAGTTTCGCTCACTCTCGAAATCAAGCATTTTACAGCAGGTTGGAGCAGCCTGTATCTCAGCACAGGAATAAGGTAGGGAAGAATTCTAAGGATCATTTTGACTGCCTCCAGAAGTTAGATCAGATGGCAAATTGGATTTGGTGCTAGGTCTTTCCCTTTAGGTTTTACCCCAACAATGTTTTCATTAGTTTCGCTCACTCTCGAAATCAAGCATTTTACAGTAGGTTGGAGCAGCCTGTATCTCAGCACAGGAATAAGGTAGGGAAGAATTCTAAGGATCATTTTGACTGCCTCCAGAAGTTAGATCAGATGGCAAATTGGATTTGGTGCTAGGTCTTTCCCTTTAGGTTTTACCCCAACAATGTTTTCATTAGTTTCGCTCACTCTCGAAATCAAGCATTTTACAGCAGGTTGGAGCAGCCTGTATCTCAGCACAGGAATAAGGTAGGGAAGAATTCTAAGGATCATTTTGACTGCCTCCAGAAGTTAGATCAGATGGCAAATTGGATTTGGTGCTAGGTCTTTCCCTTTAGGTTTTACCCCAACAATGTTTTCATTAGTTTCGCTCACTCTCGAAATCAAGCATTTTACAGCAGGTTGGAGCAGCCTGTATCTCAGCACAGGAATAAGGTAGGGAAGAATTCTAAGGCTCATTTTGACTGCCTCCAGAAGTTAGATCAGATGGCAAATTGGATTTGGTGCTAGGTCTTTCCCTTTAGGTTTTACCCCAACAATGTTTTCATTAGTTTCGCTCACTCTCGAAATCAAGCATTTTACAGCAGGTTGGAGCAGCCTGTATCTCAGCACAGGAATAAGGTAGGGAAGAATTCTAAGGCTCATTTTGACTGCCTCCAGAAGTTAGATCAGATGGCAAATTGGATTTGGTGCTAGGTCTTTCCCTTTAGGTTTTACCCCAACAATGTTTTCATTAGTTTCGCTCACTCTCGAAATCAAGCATTTTACAGCAGGTTGGAGCAGCCTGTATCTCAGCACAGGAATAAGGTAGGGAAGAATTCTAAGGATCATTTTGACTGCCTCCAGAAGTTAGCTCAGATGGCAAATTGGATTTGGTGCTAGGTCTTTCCCTTTAGGTTTTACCCCAACAATGTTTTCATTAGTTTCGCTCACTCTCGAAATCAAGCATTTTACAGCAGGTTGGAGCAGCCTGTATCTCAGCACAGGAATAAGGTAGGGAAGAATTCTAAGGATCATTTTGACTGCCTCCAGAAGTTAGATCAGATGGCAAATTGGATTTGGTGCTAGGTCTTTCCCTTTAGGTTTTACCCCAACAATGTTTTCATTAGTTTCGCTCACTCTCGAAATCAAGCATTTTACAGCAGGTTGGAGCAGCCTGTATCTCAGCACAGGAATAAGGTAGGGAAGAATTCTAAGGATCATTTTGACTGCCTCCAGAAGTTAGATCAGATGGCAAATTGGATTTGGTGCTAGGTCTTTCCCTTTCGGTTTTACCCCAACAATGTTTTCATTAGTTTCGCTCACTCTCGAAATCAAGCATTTTACAGCAGGTTGGAGCATCCTGTATCTCAGCACAGGAATAAGGTAGGGAAGAATTCTAAGGCTCATTTTGACTGCCTCCAGAAGTTAGATCAGATGGCAAATTGGATTTGGTGCTAGGTCTTTCCCTTTAGGTTTTACCCCAACAATGTTTTCATTAGTTTCGCTCACTCTCGAAATCAAGCATTTTACAGCAGGTTGGAGCAGCCTGTATCTCAGCACAGGAATAAGGTAGGGAAGAATTCAAAGGCTCATTTTGACTGCCTCCAGAAGTTAGATCAGATGGCAAATTGGATTTGGTGCTAGGTCTTTCCCTTTAGGTTTTACCCCAACAATGTTTTCATTAGTTTCGCTCACTCTCGAAATCAAGCATTTTACAGCAGGTTGGAGCAGCCTGTATCTCAGCACAGGAATAAGGTAGGGAAGAATTCTAAGGCTCATTTTGACTGCCTCCAGAAGTTAGATCAGATGGCAAATTGGATTTGGTGCTAGGTCTTTCCCTTTAGGTTTTACCCCAACAATGTTTTCATTAGTTTCGCTCACTCTCGAAATCAAGCATTTTACAGCAGGTTGGAGCAGCCTGTATCTCAGCACAGGAATAAGGTAGGGAAGAATTCTAAGGCTCATTTTGACTGCCTCCAGAAGTTAGATCAGATGGCAAATTGGATTTGGTGCTAGGTCTTTCCCTTTAGGTTTTACCCCAACAATGTTTTCATTAGTTTCGCTCACTCTCGAAATCAAGCATTTTACAGCAGGTTGGAGCAGCCTGTATCTCAGCACAGGAATAAGGTAGGGAAGAATTCTAAGGATCATTTTGACTGCCTCCAGAAGTTAGATCAGATGGCAAATTGGATTTGGTGCTAGGTCTTTCCCTTTAGGTTTTACCCCAACAATGTTTTCATTAGTTTCGCTCACTCTCGAAATCAAGCATTTTACAGCAGGTTGGAGCAGCCTGTATCTCAGCACAGGAATAAGGTAGGGAAGAATTCTAAGGCTCATTTTGACTGCCTCCAGAAGTTAGATCAGATGGCAAATTGGATTTGGTGCTAGGTCTTTCCCTTTAGGTTTTACCCCAACAATGTTTTCATTAGTTTCGCTCACTCTCGAAATCAAGCATTTTACAGCAGGTTGGAGCAGCCTGTATCTCAGCACAGGAATAAGGTAGGGAAGAATTCTAAGGATCATTTTGACTGCCTCCAGAAGTTAGATCAGATGGTAAATTGGATTTGGTGCTAGGTCTTTCCCTTTAGGTTTTACCCCAACAATGTTTTCATTAGTTTCGCTCACTCTGGAAATCAAGCATTTTACAGCAGGTTGGAGCAGCCTGTATCTCAGCACAGGAATAAGGTAGGGAAGAATTCTAAGGATCATTTTGACTGCCTCCAGAAGTTAGATCAGATGGCAAATTGGATTTGGTGCTAGGTCTTTCCCTTTAGGTTTTACCCCAACAATGTTTTCATTAGTTTCGCTCACTCTCGAAATCAAGCATTTTACAGCAGGTTGGAGCAGCCTGTATCTCAGCACAGGAATAAGGTAGGGAAGAATTCTAAGGATCATTTTGACTGCCTCCAGAAGTTAGATCAGATGGCAAATTGGATTTGGTGCTAGGTCTTTCCCTTTAGGTTTTACCCCAACAATGTTTTCATTAGTTTCGCTCACTCTCGAAATCAAGCATTTTACAGCAGGTTGGAGCAGCCTGTATCTCAGCACAGGAATAAGGTAAGGAAGAATTCTAAGGATCATTTTGACTGCCTCCAGAAGTTAGATCAGATGGCAAATTGGATTTGGTGCTAGGTCTTTCCCTTTAGGTTTTACCCCAACAATGTTTTCATTAGTTTCGCTCACTCTCGAAATCAAGCATTTTACAGCAGGTTGGAGCAGCCTGTATCTCAGCACAGGAATAAGGTAGGGAAGAATTCTAAGGATCATTTTGACTGCCTCCAGAAGTTAGATCAGATGGCAAATTTGATTTGGTGCTAGGTCTTTCCCTTTAGGTTTTACCCCAACAATGTTTTCATTAGTTTCGCTCACTCTCGAAATCAAGCATTTTACAGCAGGTTGGAGCAGCCTGTATCTCAGCACAGGAATAAGGTAGGGAAGAATTCTAAGGATCATTTTGACTGCCTCCAGAAGTTAGATCAGATGGCAAATTGGATTTGGTGCTAGGTCTTTCCCTTTAGGTTTTACCCCAACAATGTTTTCATTAGTTTCGCTCACTCTCGAAATCAAGCATTTTACAGTAGGTTGGAGCAGCCTGTATCTCAGCACAGGAATAAGGTAGGGAAGAATTCTAAGGATCATTTTGACTGCCTCCAGAAGTTAGATCAGATGGCAAATTGGATTTGGTGCTAGGTCTTTCCCTTTAGGTTTTACCCCAACAATGTTTTCATTAGTTTCGCTCACTCTCGAAATCAAGCATTTTACAGCAGGTTGGAGCAGCCTGTATCTCAGCACAGGAATAAGGTAGGGAAGAATTCTAAGGATCATTTTGACTGCCTCCAGAAGTTAGATCAGATGGCAAATTGGATTTGGTGCTAGGTCTTTCCCTTTAGGTTTTACCCCAACAATGTTTTCATTAGTTTCGCTCACTCTCGAAATCAAGCATTTTACAGCAGGTTGGAGCAGCCTGTATCTCAGCACAGGAATAAGGTAGGGAAGAATTCTAAGGCTCATTTTGACTGCCTCCAGAAGTTAGATCAGATGGCAAATTGGATTTGGTGCTAGGTCTTTCCCTTTAGGTTTTACCCCAACAATGTTTTCATTAGTTTCGCTCACTCTCGAAATCAAGCATTTTACAGCAGGTTGGAGCAGCCTGTATCTCAGCACAGGAATAAGGTAGGGAAGAATTCTAAGGCTCATTTTGACTGCCTCCAGAAGTTAGATCAGATGGCAAATTGGATTTGGTGCTAGGTCTTTCCCTTTAGGTTTTACCCCAACAATGTTTTCATTAGTTTCGCTCACTCTCGAAATCAAGCATTTTACAGCAGGTTGGAGCAGCCTGTATCTCAGCACAGGAATAAGGTAGGGAAGAATTCTAAGGATCATTTTGACTGCCTCCAGAAGTTAGATCAGATGGCAAATTGGATTTGGTGCTAGGTCTTTCCCTTTAGGTTTTACCCCAACAATGTTTTCATTAGTTTCGCTCACTCTCGAAATCAAGCATTTTACAGCAGGTTGGAGCAGCCTGTATCTCAGCACAGGAATAAGGTAGGGAAGAATTCTAAGGATCATTTTGACTGCCTCCAGAAGTTAGATCAGATGGCAAATTGGATTTGGTGCTAGGTCTTTCCCTTTAGGTTTTACCCCAACAATGTTTTCATTAGTTTCGCTCACTCTCGAAATCAAGCATTTTACAGCAGGTTGGAGCAGCCTGTATCTCAGCACAGGAATAAGGTAGGGAAGAATTCTAAGGATCATTTTGACTGCCTCCAGAAGTTAGATCAGATGGCAAATTGGATTTGGTGCTAGGTCTTTCCCTTTCGGTTTTACCCCAACAATGTTTTCATTAGTTTCGCTCACTCTCGAAATCAAGCATTTTACAGCAGGTTGGAGCATCCTGTATCTCAGCACAGGAATAAGGTAGGGAAGAATTCTAAGGCTCATTTTGACTGCCTCCAGAAGTTAGATCAGATGGCAAATTGGATTTGGTGCTAGGTCTTTCCCTTTAGGTTTTACCCCAACAATGTTTTCATTAGTTTCGCTCACTCTCGAAATCAAGCATTTTACAGCAGGTTGGAGCAGCCTGTATCTCAGCACAGGAATAAGGTAGGGAAGAATTCAAATGCTCATTTTGACTGCCTCCAGAAGTTAGATCAGATGGCAAATTGGATTTGGTGCTAGGTCTTTCCCTTTAGGTTTTACCCCAACAATGTTTTCATTAGTTTCGCTCACTCTCGAAATCAAGCATTTTACAGCAGGTTGGAGCAGCCTGTATCTCAGCACAGGAATAAGGTAGGGAAGAATTCTAAGGCTCATTTTGACTGCCTCCAGAAGTTAGATCAGATGGCAAATTGGATTTGGTGCTAGGTCTTTCCCTTTAGGTTTTACCCCAACAATGTTTTCATTAGTTTCGCTCACTCTCGAAATCAAGCATTTTACAGCAGGTTGGAGCAGCCTGTATCTCAGCACAGGAATAAGGTAGGGAAGAATTCTAAGGCTCATTTTGACTGCCTCCAGAAGTTAGATCAGATGGCAAATTGGATTTGGTGCTAGGTCTTTCCCTTTAGGTTTTACCCCAACAATGTTTTCATTAGTTTCGCTCACTCTCGAAATCAAGCATTTTACAGCAGGTTGGAGCAGCCTGTATCTCAGCACAGGAATAAGGTAGAGAATTCTAAGGATCATTTTGACTGCCTCCAGAAGTTAGATCAGATGGCAAATTGGATTTGGTGCTAGGTCTTTCCCTTTAGGTTTTACCCCAACAATGTTTTCATTAGTTTCGCTCACTCTCGAAATCAAGCATTTTACAGCAGGTTGGAGCAGCCTGTATCTCAGCACAGGAATAAGGTAGGGAAGAATTCTAAGGATCATTTTGACTGCCTCCAGAAGTTAGATCAGATGGCAAATTGGATTTGGTGCTAGGTCTTTCCCCTTTAGGTTTTACCCCAACAATGTTTTCATTAGTTTCGCTCACTCTCGAAATCAAGCATTTTACAGCAGGTTGGAGCAGCCTGTATCTCAGCACAGGAATAAGGTAGGGAAGAATTCTAAGGATCATTTTGACTGCCTCCAGAAGTTAGATCAGATGGCAAATTGGATTTGGTGCTAGGTCTTTCCCTTTAGGTTTTACCCCAACAATGTTTTCATTAGTTTCGCTCACTCTCGAAATCAAGCATTTTACAGCAGGTTGGAGCAGCCTGTATCTCAGCACAGGAATAAGGTAGGGAAGAATTCTAAGGATCATTTTGACTGCCTCCAGAAGTTAGATCAGATGGCAAATTGGATTTGGTGCTAGGTCTTTCCCTTTAGGTTTTACCCCAACAATGTTTTCATTAGTTTCGCTCACTCTCGAAATCAAGCATTTTACAGCAGGTTGGAGCAGCCTGTATCTCAGCACAGGAATAAGGTAGGGAAGAATTCTAAGGATCATTTTGACTGCCTCCAGAAGTTAGATCAGATGGCAAATTGGATTTGGTGCTAGGTCTTTCCCTTTCGGTTTTACCCCAACAATGTTTTCATTAGTTTCGCTCACTCTCGAAATCAAGCATTTTACAGCAGGTTGGAGCAGCCTGTATCTCAGCACAGGAATAAGGTAGGGAAGAATTCTAAGGCTCATTTTGACTGCCTCCAGAAGTTAGATCAGATGGCAAATTGGATTTGGTGCTAGGTCTTTCCCTTTAGGTTTTACCCCAACAATGTTTTCATTAGTTTCGCTCACTCTCGAAATCAAGCATTTTACAGCAGGTTGGAGCAGCCTGTATCTCAGCACAGGAATAAGGTAGGGAAGAATTCAAATGCTCATTTTGACTGCCTCCAGAAGTTAGATCAGATGGCAAATTGGATTTGGTGCTAGGTCTTTCCCTTTAGGTTTTACCCCAACAATGTTTTCATTAGTTTCGCTCACTCTCGAAATCAAGCATTTTACAGCAGGTTGGAGCAGCCTGTATCTCAGCACAGGAATAAGGTAGGGAAGAATTCTAAGGATCATTTTGACTGCCTCCAGAAGTTAGATCAGATGGCAAATTGGATTTGGTGCTAGGTCTTTCCCTTTAGGTTTTACCCCAACAATGTTTTCATTAGTTTCGCTCACTCTCGAAATCAAGCATTTTACAGCAGGTTGGAGCAGCCTGTATCTCAGCACAGGAATAAGGTAGGGAAGAATTCTAAGGATCATTTTGATTGCCTCCAGAAGTTAGATCAGATGGCAAATTGGATTTGGTGCTAGGTCTTTCCCTTTAGGTTTTACCCCAACAATGTTTTCATTAGTTTCGCTCACTCTCGAAATCAAGCATTTTACAGCAGGTTGGAGCAGCCTGTATCTCAGCACAGGAATAAGGTAGGGAAGAATTCTAAGGATCATTTTGACTGCCTCCAGAAGTTAGATCAGATGGCAAATTGGATTTGGTGCTAGGTCTTTCCCTTTAGGTTTTACCCCAACAATGTTTTCATTAGTTTCGCTCACTCTCGAAATCAAGCATTTTACAGCAGGTTGGAGCAGCCTGTATCTCAGCACAGGAATAAGGTAGGGAAGAATTCTAAGGCTCATTTTGACTGCCTCCAGAAGTTAGATCAGATGGCAAATTGGATTTGGTGCTAGGTCTTTCCCTTTAGGTTTTACCCCAACAATGTTTTCATTAGTTTCGCTCACTCTCGAAATCAAGCATTTTACAGCAGGTTGGAGCAGCCTGTATCTCAGCACAGGAATAAGGTAGGGAAGAATTCTAAGGATCATTTTGACTGCCTCCAGAAGTTAGATCAGATGGCAAATTGGATTTGGTGCTAGGTCTTTCCCTTTAGGTTTTACCCCAACAATGTTTTCATTAGTTTCGCTCACTCTCGAAATCAAGCATTTTACAGCAGGTTGGAGCAGCCTGTATCTCAGCACAGGAATAAGGTAGGGAAGAATTCTAAGGATCATTTTGACTGCCTCCAGAAGTTAGATCAGATGGCAAATTGGATTTGGTGCTAGGTCTTTCCCTTTAGGTTTTACCCCAACAATATTTTCATTAGTTTCGCTCACTCTCGAAATCAAGCATTTTACAGCAGGTTGGAGCAGCCTGTATCTCAGCACAGGAATAAGGTAGGGAAGAATTCAAATGCTCATTTTGACTGCCTCCAGAAGTTAGATCAGATGGCAAATTGGATTTGGTGCTAGGTCTTTCCCTTTAGGTTTTACCCCAACAATGTTTTCATTAGTTTCGCTCACTCTCGAAATCAAGCATTTTACAGCAGGTTGGAGCAGCCTGTATCTCAGCACAGGAATAAGGTAGGGAAGAATTCTAAGGATCATTTTGACTGCCTCCAGAAGTTAGATCAGATGGCAAATTGGATTTGGTGCTAGGTCTTTCCCTTTAGGTTTTACCCCAACAATGTTTTCATTAGTTTCGCTCACTCTCGAAATCAAGCATTTTACAGCAGGTTGGAGCAGCCTGTATCTCAGCACAGGAATAAGGTAGGGAAGAATTCTAAGGCTCATTTTGACTGCCTCCAGAAGTTAGATCAGATGGCAAATTGGATTTGGTGCTAGGTCTTTCCCTTTAGGTTTTACCCCCAACAATGTTTTCATTAGTTTCGCTCACTCTCGAAATCAAGCATTTTACAGCAGGTTGGAGCAGCCTGTATCTCAGCACAGGAATAAGGTAGGGAAGAATTCTAAGGATCATTTTGACTGCCTCCAGAAGTTAGATCAGATGGCAAATTGGATTTGGTGCTAGGTCTTTCCCTTTAGGTTTTACCCCAACAATGTTTTCATTAGTTTCGCTCACTCTCGAAATCAAGCATTTTACAGCAGGTTGGAGCAGCCTGTATCTCAGCACAGGAATAAGGTAGGGAAGAATTCTAAGGATCATTTTGACTGCCTCCAGAAGTTAGATCAGATGGCAAATTGGATTTGGTGCTAGGTCTTTCCCTTTAGGTTTTACCCCAACAATATTTTCATTAGTTTCGCTCACTCTCGAAATCAAGCATTTTACAGCAGGTTGGAGCAGCCTGTATCTCAGCACAGGAATAAGGTAGGGAAGAATTCAAATGCTCATTTTGACTGCCTCCAGAAGTTAGATCAGATGGCAAATTGGATTTGGTGCTAGGTCTTTCCCTTTAGGTTTTACCCCAACAATGTTTTCATTAGTTTCGCTCACTCTCGAAATCAAGCATTTTACAGCAGGTTGGAGCAGCCTGTATCTCAGCACAGGAATAAGGTAGGGAAGAATTCTAAGGATCATTTTGACTGCCTCCAGAAGTTAGATCAGATGGCAAATTGGATTTGGTGCTAGGTCTTTCCCTTTAGGTTTTACCCCAACAATGTTTTCATTAGTTTCGCTCACTCTCGAAATCAAGCATTTTACAGCAGGTTGGAGCAGCCTGTATCTCAGCACAGGAATAAGGTAGGGAAGAATTCTAAGGATCATTTTGACTACCTCCAGAAGTTAGATCAGATGGCAAATTGGATTTGGTGCTAGGTCTTTCCCTTTAGGTTTTACCCCAACAATGTTTTCATTAGTTTCGCTCACTCTCGAAATCAAGCATTTTACAGCAGGTTGGAGCAGCCTGTATCTCAGCACAGGAATAAGGTAGGGAAGAATTCTAAGGCTCATTTTGACTGCCTCCAGAAGTTAGATCAGATGGCAAATTGGATTTGGTGCTAGGTCTTTCCCTTTAGGTTTTACCCCAACAATGTTTTCATTAGTTTCGCTCACTCTCGAAATCAAGCATTTTACAGCAGGTTGGAGCAGCCTGTATCTCAGCACAGGAATAAGGTAGGGAAGAATTCTAAGGATCATTTTGACTGCCTCCAGAAGTTAGATCAGATGGCAAATTGGATTTGGTGCTAGGTCTTTCCCTTTAGGTTTTACCCCAACAATGTTTTCATTAGTTTCGCTCACTCTCGAAATCAAGCATTTTACAGCAGGTTGGAGCAGCCTGTATCTCAGCACAGGAATAAGGTAGGGAAGAATTCTAAGGATCATTTTGACTGCCTCCAGAAGTTAGATCAGATGGCAAATTGGATTTGGTGCTAGGTCTTTCCCTTTAGGTTTTACCCCAACAATGTTTTCATTAGTTTCGCTCACTCTCGAAATCAAGCATTTTACAGCAGGTTGGAGCAGCCTGTATCTCAGCACAGGAATAAGGTAGGGAAGAATTCAAATGCTCATTTTGACTGCCTCCAGAAGTTAGATCAGATGGCAAATTGGATTTGGTGCTAGGTCTTTCCCTTTAGGTTTTACCCCAACAATGTTTTCATTAGTTTCGCTCACTCTCGAAATCAAGCATTTTACAGCAGGTTGGAGCAGCCTGTATCTCAGCACAGGAATAAGGTAGGGAAGAATTCTAAGGATCATTTTGACTGCCTCCAGAAGTTAGATCAGATGGCAAATTGGATTTGGTGCTAGGTCTTTCCCTTTAGGTTTTACCCCAACAATGTTTTCATTAGTTTCGCTCACTCTCGAAATCAAGCATTTTACAGCAGGTTGGAGCAGCCTGTATCTCAGCACAGGAATAAGGTAGGGAAGAATTCTAAGGCTCATTTTGACTGCCTCCAGAAGTTAGATCAGATGGCAAATTGGATTTGGTGCTAGGTCTTTCCCTTTAGGTTTTACCCCAACAATGTTTTCATTAGTTTCGCTCACTCTCGAAATCAAGCATTTTACAGCAGGTTGGAGCAGCCTGTATCTCAGCACAGGAATAAGGTAGGGAAGAATTCTAAGGATCATTTTGACTGCCTCCAGAAGTTAGATCAGATGGCAAATTGGATTTGGTGCTAGGTCTTTCCCTTTAGGTTTTACCCCAACAATGTTTTCATTAGTTTCGCTCACTCTCGAAATCAAGCATTTTACAGCAGGTTGGAGCAGCCTGTATCTCAGCACAGGAATAAGGTAGGGAAGAATTCTAAGGATCATTTTGACTGCCTCCAGAAGTTAGATCAGATGGCAAATTGGATTTGGTGCTAGGTCTTTCCCTTTAGGTTTTACCCCAACAATATTTTCATTAGTTTCGCTCACTCTCGAAATCAAGCATTTTACAGCAGGTTGGAGCAGCCTGTATCTCAGCACAGGAATAAGGTAGGGAAGAATTCAAATGCTCATTTTGACTGCCTCCAGAAGTTAGATCAGATGGCAAATTGGATTTGGTGCTAGGTCTTTCCCTTTAGGTTTTACCCCAACAATGTTTTCATTAGTTTCGCTCACTCTCGAAATCAAGCATTTTACAGCAGGTTGGAGCAGCCTGTATCTCAGCACAGGAATAAGGTAGGGAAGAATTCTAAGGATCATTTTGACTGCCTCCAGAAGTTAGATCAGATGGCAAATTGGATTTGGTGCTAGGTCTTTCCCTTTAGGTTTTACCCCAACAATGTTTTCATTAGTTTCGCTCACTCTCGAAATCAAGCATTTTACAGCAGGTTGGAGCAGCCTGTATCTCAGCACAGGAATAAGGTAGGGAAGAATTCTAAGGATCATTTTGACTACCTCCAGAAGTTAGATCAGATGGCAAATTGGATTTGGTGCTAGGTCTTTCCCTTTAGGTTTTACCCCAACAATGTTTTCATTAGTTTCGCTCACTCTCGAAATCAAGCATTTTACAGCAGGTTGGAGCAGCCTGTATCTCAGCACAGGAATAAGGTAGGGAAGAATTCTAAGGATCATTTTGACTGCCTCCAGAAGTTAGATCAGATGGCAAATTGGATTTGGTGCTAGGTCTTTCCCTTTAGGTTTTACCCCAACAATGTTTTCATTAGTTTCGCTCACTCTCGAAATCAAGCATTTTACAGCAGGTTGGAGCAGCCTGTATCTCAGCACAGGAATAAGGTAGGGAAGAATTCTAAGGATCATTTTGATTGCCTCCAGAAGTTAGATCAGATGGCAAATTGGATTTGGTGCTAGGTCTTTCCCTTTAGGTTTTACCCCAACAATGTTTTCATTAGTTTCGCTCACTCTCGAAATCAAGCATTTTACAGCAGGTTGGAGCAGCCTGTATCTCAGCACAGGAATAAGGTAGGGAAGAATTCAAATGCTCATTTTGACTGCCTCCAGAAGTTAGATCAGATGGCAAATTGGGTTTGGTGCTAGGTCTTTCCCTTTAGGTTTTACCCCAACAATGTTTTCATTAGTTTCGCTCACTCTCGAAATCAAGCATTTTACAGCAGGTTGGAGCAGCCTGTATCTCAGCACAGGAATAAGGTAGGGAAGAATTCTAAGGCTCATTTTGACTGCCTCCAGAAGTTAGATCAGATGGCAAATTGGATTTGGTGCTAGGTCTTTCCCTTTAGGTTTTACCCCAACAATGTTTTCATTAGTTTCGCTCACTCTCGAAATCAAGCATTTTACAGCAGGTTGGAGCAGCCTGTATCTCAGCACAGGAATAAGGTAGGGAAGAATTCTAAGGATCATTTTGACTGCCTCCAGAAGTTAGATCAGATGGCAAATTGGATTTGGTGCTAGGTCTTTCCCTTTAGGTTTTACCCCAACAATGTTTTCATTAGTTTCGCTCACTCTCGAAATCAAGCATTTTACAGCAGGTTGGAGCAGCCTGTATCTCAGCACAGGAATAAGGTAGGGAAGAATTCTAAGGATCATTTTGACTGCCTCCAGAAGTTAGATCAGATGGCAAATTGGATTTGGTGCTAGGTCTTTCCCTTTAGGTTTTACCCCAACAATGTTTTCATTAGTTTCGCTCACTCTCGAAATCAAGCATTTTACAGCAGGTTGGAGCAGCCTGTATCTCAGCACAGGAATAAGGTAGGGAAGAATTCAAATGCTCATTTTGACTGCCTCCAGAAGTTAGATCAGATGGCAAATTGGATTTGGTGCTAGGTCTTTCCCTTTAGGTTTTACCCCAACAATGTTTTCATTAGTTTCGCTCACTCTCGAAATCAAGCATTTTACAGCAGGTTGGAGCAGCCTGTATCTCAGCACAGGAATAAGGTAGGGAAGAATTCTAAGGATCATTTTGACTGCCTCCAGAAGTTAGATCAGATGGCAAATTGGATTTGGTGCTAGGTCTTTCCCTTTAGGTTTTACCCCAACAATGTTTTCATTAGTTTCGCTCACTCTCGAAATCAAGCATTTTACAGCAGGTTGGAGCAGCCTGTGTCTCAGCACAGGAATAAGGTAGGGAAGAATTCTAAGGCTCATTTTGACTGCCTCCAGAAGTTAGATCAGATGGCAAATTGGATTTGGTGCTAGGTCTTTCCCTTTAGGTTTTACCCCAACAATGTTTTCATTAGTTTCGCTCACTCTCGAAATCAAGCATTTTACAGCAGGTTGGAGCAGCCTGTATCTCAGCACAGGAATAAGGTAGGGAAGAATTCTAAGGATCATTTTGACTGCCTCCAGAAGTTAGATCAGATGGCAAATTGGATTTGGTGCTAGGTCTTTCCCTTTAGGTTTTACCCCAACAATGTTTTCATTAGTTTCGCTCACTCTCGAAATCAAGCATTTTACAGCAGGTTGGAGCAGCCTGTATCTCAGCACAGGAATAAGGTAGGGAAGAATTCTAAGGATCATTTTGACTGCCTCCAGAAGTTAGATCAGATGGCAAATTGGATTTGGTGCTAGGTCTTTCCCTTTAGGTTTTACCCCAACAATGTTTTCATTAGTTTCGCTCACTCTCGAAATCAAGCATTTTACAGCAGGTTGGAGCAGCCTGTATCTCAGCACAGGAATAAGGTAGGGAAGAATTCTAAGGATCATTTTGACTGCCTCCAGAAGTTAGATCAGATGGCAAATTGGATTTGGTGCTAGGTCTTTCCCTTTAGGTTTTACCCCAACAATGTTTTCATTAGTTTCGCTCACTCTCGAAATCAAGCATTTTACAGCAGGTTGGAGCATCCTGTATCTCAGCACAGGAATAAGGTAGGGAAGAATTCAAATGCTCATTTTGACTGCCTCCAGAAGTTAGATCAGATGGCAAATTGGATTTGGTGCTAGGTCTTTCCCTTTAGGTTTTACCCCAACAATGTTTTCATTAGTTTCGCTCACTCTCGAAATCAAGCATTTTACAGCAGGTTGGAGCAGCCTGTATCTCAGCACAGGAATAAGGTAGGGAAGAATTCTAAGGCTCATTTTGACTGCCTCCAGAAGTTAGATCAGATGGCAAATTGGATTTGGTGCTAGGTCTTTCCCTTTAGGTTTTACCCCAACAATGTTTTCATTAGTTTCGCTCACTCTCGAAATCAAGCATTTTACAGCAGGTTGGAGCAGCCTGTATCTCAGCACAGGAATAAGGTAGGGAAGAATTCTAAGGATCATTTTGACTGCCTCCAGAAGTTAGATCAGATGGCAAATTGGATTTGGTGCTAGGTCTTTCCCTTTAGGTTTTACCCCAACAATGTTTTCATTAGTTTCGCTCACTCTCGAAATCAAGCATTTTACAGCAGGTTGGAGCAGCCTGTATCTCAGCACAGGAATAAGGTAGGGAAGAATTCTAAGGATCATTTTGACTGCCTCCAGAAGTTAGATCAGATGGCAAATTGGATTTGGTGCTAGGTCTTTCCCTTTAGGTTTTACCCCAACAATGTTTTCATTAGTTTCGCTCACTCTCGAAATCAAGCATTTTACAGCAGGTTGGAGCAGCCTGTATCTCAGCACAGGAATAAGGTAGGGAAGAATTCTAAGGCTCATTTTGACTGCCTCCAGAAGTTAGATCAGATGGCAAATTGGATTTGGTGCTAGGTCTTTCCCTTTAGGTTTTACCCCAACAATGTTTTCATTAGTTTCGCTCACTCTCGAAATCAAGCATTTTACAGCAGGTTGGAGCAGCCTGTATCTCAGCACAGGAATAAGGTAGGGAAGAATTCTAAGGATCATTTTGACTGCCTCCAGAAGTTAGATCAGATGGCAAATTGGATTTGGTGCTAGGTCTTTCCCTTTAGGTTTTACCCCAACAATGTTTTCATTAGTTTCGCTCACTCTCGAAATCAAGCATTTTACAGCAGGTTGGAGCAGCCTGTATCTCAGCACAGGAATAAGGTAGGGAAGAATTCTAAGGCTCATTTTGACTGCCTCCAGAAGTTAGATCAGATGGCAAATTGGATTTGGTGCTAGGTCTTTCCCTTTAGGTTTTACCCCAACAATGTTTTCATTAGTTTCGCTCACTCTCGAAATCAAGCATTTTACAGCAGGTTGGAGCAGCCTGTATCTCAGCACAGGAATAAGGTAGGGAAGAATTCTAAGGCTCATTTTGACTGCCTCCAGAAGTTAGATCAGATGGCAAATTGGATTTGGTGCTAGGTCTTTCCCTTTAGGTTTTACCCCAACAATGTTTTCATTAGTTTCGCTCACTCTCGAAATCAAGCATTTTACAGCAGGTTGGAGCAGCCTGTATCTCAGCACAGGAATAAGGTAGGGAAGAATTCTAAGGATCATTTTGACTGCCTCCAGAAGTTAGATCAGATGGCAAATTGGATTTGGTGCTAGGTCTTTCCCTTTAGGTTTTACCCCAACAATGTTTTCATTAGTTTCGCTCACTCTCGAAATCAAGCATTTTACAGCAGGTTGGAGCAGCCTGTATCTCAGCACAGGAATAAGGTAGGGAAGAATTCTAAGGCTCATTTTGACTGCCTCCAGAAGTTAGATCAGATGGCAAATTGGATTTGGTGCTAGGTCTTTCCCTTTAGGTTTTACCCCAACAATGTTTTCATTAGTTTCGCTCACTCTCGAAATCAAGCATTTTACAGCAGGTTGGAGCAGCCTGTATCTCAGCACAGGAATAAGGTAGGGAAGAATTCTAAGGCTCATTTTGACTGCCTCCAGAAGTTAGATCAGATGGCAAATTGGATTTGGTGCTAGGTCTTTCCCTTTAGGTTTTACCCCAACAATGTTTTCATTAGTTTCGCTCACTCTCGAAATCAAGCATTTTACAGCAGGTTGGAGCAGCCTGTATCTCAGCACAGGAATAAGGTAGGGAAGAATTCTAAGGATCATTTTGACTGCCTCCAGAAGTTAGATCAGATGGCAAATTGGATTTGGTGCTAGGTCTTTCCCTTTAGGTTTTACCCCAACAATGTTTTCATTAGTTTCGCTCACTCTCGAAATCAAGCATTTTACAGCAGGTTGGAGCAGCCTGTATCTCAGCACAGGAATAAGGTAGGGAAGAATTCTAAGGCTCATTTTGACTGCCTCCAGAAGTTAGATCAGATGGCAAATTGGATTTGGTGCTAGGTCTTTCCCTTTAGGTTTTACCCCAACAATGTTTTCATTAGTTTCGCTCACTCTCGAAATCAAGCATTTTACAGCAGGTTGGAGCAGCCTGTATCTCAGCACAGGAATAAGGTAGGGAAGAATTCTAAGGATCATTTTGACTACCTCCAGAAGTTAGATCAGATGGCAAATTGGATTTGGTGCTAGGTCTTTCCCTTTAGGTTTTACCCCAACAATGTTTTCATTAGTTTCGCTCACTCTCGAAATCAAGCATTTTACAGCAGGTTGGAGCAGCCTGTATCTCAGCACAGGAATAAGGTAGGGAAGAATTCTAAGGATCATTTTGACTGCCTCCAGAAGTTAGATCAGATGGCAAATTGGATTTGGTGCTAGGTCTTTCCCTTTAGGTTTTACCCCAACAATGTTTTCATTAGTTTCGCTCACTCTCGAAATCAAGCATTTTACAGCAGGTTGGAGCAGCCTGTATCTCAGCACAGGAATAAGGTAGGGAAGAATTCTAAGGCTCATTTTGACTGCCTCCAGAAGTTAGATCAGATGGCAAATTGGATTTGGTGCTAGGTCTTTCCCTTTAGGTTTTACCCCAACAATGTTTTCATTAGTTTCGCTCACTCTCGAAATCAAGCATTTTACAGCAGGTTGGAGCAGCCTGTATCTCAGCACAGGAATAAGGTAGGGAAGAATTCTAAGGATCATTTTGACTGCCTCCAGAAGTTAGATCAGATGGCAAATTGGATTTGGTGCTAGGTCTTTCCCTTTAGGTTTTACCCCAACAATGTTTTCATTAGTTTCGCTCACTCTCGAAATCAAGCATTTTACAGCAGGTTGGAGCAGCCTGTATCTCAGCACAGGTATAAGGTAGGGAAGAATTCTAAGGCTCATTTTGACTGCCTCCAGAAGTTAGATCAGATGGCAAATTGGATTTGGTGCTAGGTCTTTCCCTTTAGGTTTTACCCCAACAATGTTTTCATTAGTTTCGCTCACTCTCGAAATCAAGCATTTTACAGCAGGTTGGAGCAGCCTGTATCTCAGCACAGGAATAAGGTAGGGAAGAATTCTAAGGATCATTTTGACTGCCTCCAGAAGTTAGATCAGATGGCAAATTGGATTTGGTGCTAGGTCTTTCCCTTTAGGTTTTACCCCAACAATGTTTTCATTAGTTTCGCTCACTCTCGAAATCAAGCATTTTACAGCAGGTTGGAGCAGCCTGTATCTCAGCACAGGAATAAGGTAGGGAAGAATTCTAAGGATCATTTTGACTGCCTCCAGAAGTTAGATCAGATGGCAAATTGGATTTGGTGCTAGGTCTTTCCCTTTAGGTTTTACCCCAACAATGTTTTCATTAGTTTCGCTCACTCTCGAAATCAAGCATTTTACAGCAGGTTGGAGCAGCCTGTATCTCAGCACAGGAATAAGGTAGGGAAGAATTCTAAGGATCATTTTGACTGCCTCCAGAAGTTAGATCAGATGGCAAATTGGATTTGGTGCTAGGTCTTTCCCTTTAGGTTTTACCCCAACAATGTTTTCATTAGTTTCGCTCACTCTCGAAATCAAGCATTTTACAGCAGGTTGGAGCAGCCTGTATCTCAGCACAGGAATAAGGTAGGGAAGAATTCTAAGGATCATTTTGACTGCCTCCAGAAGTTAGATCAGATGGCAAATTGGATTTGGTGCTAGGTCTTTCCCTTTAGGTTTTACCCCAACAATGTTTTCATTAGTTTCGCTCACTCTCGAAATCAAGCATTTTACAGCAGGTTGGAGCAGCCTGTATCTCAGCACAGGAATAAGGTAGGGAAGAATTCTAAGGATCATTTTGACTGCCTCCAGAAGTTAGATCAGATGGCAAATTGGATTTGGTGCTAGGTCTTTCCCTTTAGGTTTTACCCCAACAATGTTTTCATTAGTTTCGCTCACTCTCGAAATCAAGCATTTTACAGCAGGTTGGAGCAGCCTGTATCTCAGCACAGGAATAAGGTAGGGAAGAATTCTAAGGATCATTTGGACTGCCTCCAGAAGTTAGATCAGATGGCAAATTGGATTTGGTGCTAGGTCTTTCCCTTTAGGTTTTACCCCAACAATGTTTTCATTAGTTTCGCTCACTCTCGAAATCAAGCATTTTACAGCAGGTTGGAGCAGCCTGTATCTCAGCACAGGTATAAGGTAGGGAAGAATTCTAAGGCTCATTTTGACTGCCTCCAGAAGTTAGATCAGATGGCAAATTGGATTTGGTGCTAGGTCTTTCCCTTTCGGTTTTACCCCAACAATGTTTTCATTAGTTTCGCTCACTCTCGAAATCAAGCATTTTACAGCAGGTTGGAGCAGCCTGTATCTCAGCACAGGAATAAGGTAGGGAAGAATTCTAAGGATCATTTTGACTGCCTCCAGAAGTTAGATCAGATGGCAAATTGGATTTGGTGCTAGGTCTTTCCCTTTAGGTTTTACCCCAACAATGTTTTCATTAGTTTCGCTCACTCTCGAAATCAAGCATTTTACAGCAGGTTGGAGCAGCCTGTATCTCAGCACAGGAATAAGGTAGGGAAGAATTCAAATGCTCATTTTGACTGCCTCCAGAAGTTAGATCAGATGGCAAATTGGATTTGGTGCTAGGTCTTTCCCTTTAGGTTTTACCCCAACAATGTTTTCATTAGTTTCGCTCACTCTCGAAATCAAGCATTTTACAGCAGGTTGGAGCAGCCTGTATCTCAGCACAGGAATAAGGTAGGGAAGAATTCTAAGGATCATTTTGACTGCCTCCAGAAGTTAGATCAGATGGCAAATTGGATTTGGTGCTAGGTCTTTCCCTTTAGGTTTTACCCCAACAATGTTTTCATTAGTTTCGCTCACTCTCGAAATCAAGCATTTTACAGCAGGTTGGAGCAGCCTGTATCTCAGCACAGGAATAAGGTAGGGAAGAATTCTAAGGATCATTTTGACTGCCTCCAGAAGTTAGATCAGATGGCAAATTGGATTTGGTGCTAGGTCTTTCCCTTTAGGTTTTACCCCAACAATGTTTTCATTAGTTTCGCTCACTCTCGAAATCAAGCATTTTACAGCAGGTTGGAGCAGCCTGTATCTCAGCACAGGAATAAGGTAGGGAAGAATTCTAAGGATCATTTTGACTGCCTCCAGAAGTTAGATCAGATGGCAAATTGGATTTGGTGCTAGGTCTTTCCCTTTAGGTTTTACCCCAACAATGTTTTCATTAGTTTCGCTCACTCTCGAAATCAAGCATTTTACAGCAGGTTGGAGCAGCCTGTATCTCAGCACAGGAATAAGGTAGGGAAGAATTCTAAGGATCATTTTGACTGCCTCCAGAAGTTAGATCAGATGGCAAATTGGATTTGGTGCTAGGTCTTTCCCTTTAGGTTTTACCCCAACAATGTTTTCATTAGTTTCGCTCACTCTCGAAATCAAGCATTTTACAGCAGGTTGGAGCAGCCTGTATCTCAGCACAGGAATAAGGTAGGGAAGAATTCAAATGCTCATTTTGACTGCCTCCAGAAGTTAGATCAGATGGCAAATTGGATTTGGTGCTAGGTCTTTCCCTTTAGGTTTTACCCCAACAATGTTTTCATTAGTTTCGCTCACTCTCGAAATCAAGCATTTTACAGCAGGTTGGAGCAGCCTGTATCTCAGCACAGGAATAAGGTAGGGAAGAATTCTAAGGCTCATTTTGACTGCCTCCAGAAGTTAGATCAGATGGCAAATTGGATTTGGTGCTAGGTCTTTCCCTTTAGGTTTTACCCCAACAATGTTTTCATTAGTTTCGCTCACTCTCGAAATCAAGCATTTTACAGCAGGTTGGAGCAGCCTGTATCTCAGCACAGGAATAAGGTAGGGAAGAATTCTAAGGATCATTTTGACTGCCTCCAGAAGTTAGATCAGATGGCAAATTGGATTTGGTGCTAGGTCTTTCCCTTTAGGTTTTACCCCAACAATGTTTTCATTAGTTTCGCTCACTCTCGAAATCAAGCATTTTACAGCAGGTTGGAGCAGCCTGTATCTCAGCACAGGTATAAGGTAGGGAAGAATTCTAAGGCTCATTTTGACTGCCTCCAGAAGTTAGATCAGATGGCAAATTGGATTTGGTGCTAGGTCTTTCCCTTTCGGTTTTACCCCAACAATGTTTTCATTAGTTTCGCTCACTCTCGAAATCAAGCATTTTACAGCAGGTTGGAGCAGCCTGTATCTCAGCACAGGAATAAGGTAGGGAAGAATTCTAAGGATCATTTTGACTACCTCCAGAAGTTAGATCAGATGGCAAATTGGATTTGGTGCTAGGTCTTTCCCTTTAGGTTTTACCCCAACAATGTTTTCATTAGTTTCGCTCACTCTCGAAATCAAGCATTTTACAGCAGGTTGGAGCAGCCTGTATCTCAGCACAGGAATAAGGTAGGGAAGAATTCTAAGGATCATTTGGACTGCCTCCAGAAGTTAGATCAGATGGCAAATTGGATTTGGTGCTAGGTCTTTCCCTTTAGGTTTTACCCCAACAATGTTTTCATTAGTTTCGCTCACTCTCGAAATCAAGCATTTTACAGCAGGTTGGAGCAGCCTGTATCTCAGCACAGGAATAAGGTAGGGAAGAATTCTAAGGATCATTTTGACTGCCTCCAGAAGTTAGATCAGATGGCAAATTGGATTTGGTGCTAGGTCTTTCCCTTTAGGTTTTACCCCAACAATGTTTTCATTAGTTTCGCTCACTCTCGAAATCAAGCATTTTACAGCAGGTTGGAGCAGCCTGTATCTCAGCACAGGAATAAGGTAGGGAAGAATTCTAAGGATCATTTTGACTGCCTCCAGAAGTTAGATCAGATGGCAAATTGGATTTGGTGCTAGGTCTTTCCCTTTAGGTTTTACCCCAACAATGTTTTCATTAGTTTCGCTCACTCTCGAAATCAAGCATTTTACAGCAGGTTGGAGCAGCCTGTATCTCAGCACAGGAATAAGGTAGGGAAGAATTCTAAGGATCATTTTGACTGCCTCCAGAAGTTAGATCAGATGGCAAATTGGATTTGGTGCTAGGTCTTTCCCTTTAGGTTTTACCCCAACAATGTTTTCATTAGTTTCGCTCACTCTCGAAATCAAGCATTTTACAGCAGGTTGGAGCAGCCTGTATCTCAGCACAGGAATAAGGTAGGGAAGAATTCTAAGGCTCATTTTGACTGCCTCCAGAAGTTAGATCAGATGGCAAATTGGATTTGGTGCTAGGTCTTTCCCTTTAGGTTTTACCCCAACAATGTTTTCATTAGTTTCGCTCACTCTCGAAATCAAGCATTTTACAGCAGGTTGGAGCAGCCTGTATCTCAGCACAGGAATAAGGTAGGGAAGAATTCTAAGGCTCATTTTGACTGCCTCCAGAAGTTAGATCAGATGGCAAATTGGATTTGGTGCTAGGTCTTTCCCTTTAGGTTTTACCCCAACAATGTTTTCATTAGTTTCGCTCACTCTCGAAATCAAGCATTTTACAGCAGGTTGGAGCAGCCTGTATCTCAGCACAGGAATAAGGTAGGGAAGAATTCTAAGGATCATTTTGACTGCCTCCAGAAGTTAGATCAGATGGCAAATTGGATTTGGTGCTAGGTCTTTCCCTTTAGGTTTTACCCCAACAATGTTTTCATTAGTTTCGCTCACTCTCGAAATCAAGCATTTTACAGCAGGTTGGAGCAGCCTGTATCTCAGCACAGGAATAAGGTAGGGAAGAATTCTAAGGCTCATTTTGACTGCCTCCAGAAGTTAGATCAGATGGCAAATTGGATTTGGTGCTAGGTCTTTCCCTTTAGGTTTTACCCCAACAATGTTTTCATTAGTTTCGCTCACTCTCGAAATCAAGCATTTTACAGCAGGTTGGAGCAGCCTGTATCTCAGCACAGGAATAAGGTAGGGAAGAATTCTAAGGATCATTTTGACTGCCTCCAGAAGTTAGATCAGATGGCAAATTGGATTTGGTGCTAGGTCTTTCCCTTTAGGTTTTACCCCAACAATGTTTTCATTAGTTTCGCTCACTCTCGAAATCAAGCATTTTACAGCAGGTTGGAGCAGCCTGTATCTCAGCACAGGAATAAGGTAGGGAAGAATTCTAATGATCATTTTGACTACCTCCAGAAGTTAGATCAGATGGCAAATTGGATTTGGTGCTAGGTCTTTCCCTTTAGGTTTTACCCCAACAATGTTTTCATTAGTTTCGCTCACTCTCGAAATCAAGCATTTTACAGCAGGTTGGAGCAGCCTGTATCTCAGCACAGGAATAAGGTAGGGAAGAATTCTAAGGATCATTTTGACTGCCTCCAGAAGTTAGATCAGATGGCAAATTGGATTTGGTGCTAGGTCTTTCCCTTTAGGTTTTACCCCAACAATGTTTTCATTAGTTTCGCTCACTCTCGAAATCAAGCATTTTACAGCAGGTTGGAGCAGCCTGTATCTCAGCACAGGAATAAGGTAGGGAAGAATTCAAAGGCTCATTTTGACTGCCTCCAGAAGTTAGATCAGATGGCAAATTGGATTTGGTGCTAGGTCTTTCCCTTTAGGTTTTACCCCAACAATGTTTTCATTAGTTTCGCTCACTCTCGAAATCAAGCATTTTACAGCAGGTTGGAGCAGCCTGTATCTCAGCACAGGAATAAGGTAGGGAAGAATTCTAAGGCTCATTTTGACTGCCTCCAGAAGTTAGATCAGATGGCAAATTGGATTTGGTGCTAGGTCTTTCCCTTTAGGTTTTACCCCAACAATGTTTTCATTAGTTTCGCTCACTCTCGAAATCAAGCATTTTACAGCAGGTTGGAGCAGCCTGTATCTCAGCACAGGAATAAGGTAGGGAAGAATTCTAAGGCTCATTTTGACTGCCTCCAGAAGTTAGATCAGATGGCAAATTGGATTTGGTGCTAGGTCTTTCCCTTTAGGTTTTACCCCAACAATGTTTTCATTAGTTTCGCTCACTCTCGAAATCAAGCATTTTACAGCAGGTTGGAGCAGCCTGTATCTCAGCACAGGAATAAGGTAGGGAAGAATTCTAAGGATCATTTTGACTGCCTCCAGAAGTTAGATCAGATGGCAAATTGGATTTGGTGCTAGGTCTTTCCCTTTAGGTTTTACCCCAACAATGTTTTCATTAGTTTCGCTCACTCTCGAAATCAAGCATTTTACAGCAGGTTGGAGCAGCCTGTATCTCAGCACAGGAATAAGGTAGGGAAGAATTCTAAGGATCATTTTGACTGCCTCCAGAAGTTAGATCAGATGGCAAATTGGATTTGGTGCTAGGTCTTTCCCTTTAGGTTTTACCCCAACAATGTTTTCATTAGTTTCGCTCACTCTCGAAATCAAGCATTTTACAGCAGGTTGGAGCAGCCTGTATCTCAGCACAGGAATAAGGTAGGGAAGAATTCTAAGGCTCATTTTGACTGCCTCCAGAAGTTAGATCAGATGGCAAATTGGATTTGGTGCTAGGTCTTTCCCTTTAGGTTTTACCCCAACAATGTTTTCATTAGTTTCGCTCACTCTCGAAATCAAGCATTTTACAGCAGGTTGGAGCAGCCTGTATCTCAGCACAGGAATAAGGTAGGGAAGAATTCTAAGGATCATTTTGACTGCCTCCAGAAGTTAGATCAGATGGCAAATTGGATTTGGTGCTAGGTCTTTCCCTTTAGGTTTTACCCCAACAATGTTTTCATTAGTTTCGCTCACTCTCGAAATCAAGCATTTTACAGCAGGTTGGAGCAGCCTGTATCTCAGCACAGGAATAAGGTAGGGAAGAATTCTAAGGCTCATTTTGACTGCCTCCAGAAGTTAGATCAGATGGCAAATTGGATTTGGTGCTAGGTCTTTCCCTTTAGGTTTTACCCCAACAATGTTTTCATTAGTTTCGCTCACTCTCGAAATCAAGCATTTTACAGCAGGTTGGAGCAGCCTGTATCTCAGCACAGGAATAAGGTAGGGAAGAATTCTAAGGATCATTTTGACTGCCTCCAGAAGTTAGATCAGATGGCAAATTGGATTTGGTGCTAGGTCTTTCCTTTTAGGTTTTACCCCAACAATGTTTTCATTAGTTTCGCTCACTCTCGAAATCAAGCATTTTACAGCAGGTTGGAGCAGCCTGTATCTCAGCACAGGAATAAGGTAGGGAAGAATTCAAATGCTCATTTTGACTGCCTCCAGAAGTTAGATCAGATGGCAAATTGGATTTGGTGCTAGGTCTTTCCCTTTAGGTTTTACCCCAACAATGTTTTCATTAGTTTCGCTCACTCTCGAAATCAAGCATTTTACAGCAGGTTGGAGCAGCCTGTATCTCAGCACAGGAATAAGGTAGGGAAGAATTCTAAGGATCATTTTGACTGCCTCCAGAAGTTAGATCAGATGGCAAATTGGATTTGGTGCTAGGTCTTTCCCTTTAGGTTTTACCCCAACAATGTTTTCATTAGTTTCGCTCACTCTCGAAATCAAGCATTTTACAGCAGGTTGGAGCAGCCTGTATCTCAGCACAGGAATAAGGTAGGGAAGAATTCTAAGGATCATTTTGACTGCCTCCAGAAGTTAGATCAGATGGCAAATTGGATTTGGTGCTAGGTCTTTCCCTTTAGGTTTTACCCCAACAATGTTTTCATTAGTTTCGCTCACTCTCGAAATCAAGCATTTTACAGCAGGTTGGAGCAGCCTGTATCTCAGCACAGGAATAAGGTAGGGAAGAATTCTAAGGCTCATTTTGACTGCCTCCAGAAGTTAGATCAGATGGCAAATTGGATTTGGTGCTAGGTCTTTCCCTTTAGGTTTTACCCCAACAATGTTTTCATTAGTTTCGCTCACTCTCGAAATCAAGCATTTTACAGCAGGTTGGAGCAGCCTGTATCTCAGCACAGGAATAAGGTAGGGAAGAATTCTAAGGATCATTTTGACTACCTCCAGAAGTTAGATCAGATGGCAAATTGGATTTGGTGCTAGGTCTTTCCCTTTAGGTTTTACCCCAACAATGTTTTCATTAGTTTCGCTCACTCTCGAAATCAAGCATTTTACAGCAGGTTGGAGCAGCCTGTATCTCAGCACAGGAATAAGGTAGGGAAGAATTCTAAGGATCATTTTGACTGCCTCCAGAAGTTAGATCAGATGGCAAATTGGATTTGGTGCTAGGTCTTTCCCTTTAGGTTTTACCCCAACAATGTTTTCATTAGTTTCGCTCACTCTCGAAATCAAGCATTTTACAGCAGGTTGGAGCAGCCTGTATCTCAGCACAGGAATAAGGTAGGGAAGAATTCTAAGGATCATTTTGACTGCCTCCAGAAGTTAGATCAGATGGCAAATTGGATTTGGTGCTAGGTCTTTCCCTTTAGGTTTTACCCCAACAATGTTTTCATTAGTTTCGCTCACTCTCGAAATCAAGCATTTTACAGCAGGTTGGAGCAGCCTGTATCTCAGCACAGGAATAAGGTAGGGAAGAATTCTAAGGCTCATTTTGACTGCCTCCAGAAGTTAGATCAGATGGCAAATTGGATTTGGTGCTAGGTCTTTCCCTTTAGGTTTTACCCCAACAATGTTTTCATTAGTTTCGCTCACTCTCGAAATCAAGCATTTTACAGCAGGTTGGAGCAGCCTGTATCTCAGCACAGGAATAAGGTAGGGAAGAATTCTAAGGCTCATTTTGACTGCCTCCAGAAGTTAGATCAGATGGCAAATTGGATTTGGTGCTAGGTCTTTCCCTTTAGGTTTTACCCCAACAATGTTTTCATTAGTTTCGCTCACTCTCGAAATCAAGCATTTTACAGCAGGTTGGAGCAGCCTGTATCTCAGCACAGGAATAAGGTAGGGAAGAATTCTAAGGATCATTTTGACTGCCTCCAGAAGTTAGATCAGATGGCAAATTGGATTTGGTGCTAGGTCTTTCCCTTTAGGTTTTACCCCAACAATGTTTTCATTAGTTTCGCTCACTCTCGAAATCAAGCATTTTACAGCAGGTTGGAGCAGCCTGTATCTCAGCACAGGAATAAGGTAGGGAAGAATTCTAAGGCTCATTTTGACTGCCTCCAGAAGTTAGATCAGATGGCAAATTGGATTTGGTGCTAGGTCTTTCCCTTTAGGTTTTACCCCAACAATGTTTTCATTAGTTTCGCTCACTCTCGAAATCAAGCATTTTACAGCAGGTTGGAGCAGCCTGTATCTCAGCACAGGAATAAGGTAGGGAAGAATTCTAAGGATCATTTTGACTGCCTCCAGAAGTTAGATCAGATGGCAAATTGGATTTGGTGCTAGGTCTTTCCCTTTAGGTTTTACCCCAACAATGTTTTCATTAGTTTCGCTCACTCTCGAAATCAAGCATTTTACAGCAGGTTGGAGCAGTCTGTATCTCAGCACAGGAATAAGGTAGGGAAGAATTCAAATGCTCATTTTGACTGCCTCCAGAAGTTAGATCAGATGGCAAATTGGATTTGGTGCTAGGTCTTTCCCTTTAGGTTTTACCCCAACAATGTTTTCATTAGTTTCGCTCACTCTCGAAATCAAGCATTTTACAGCAGGTTGGAGCAGCCTGTATCTCAGCACAGGAATAAGGTAGGGAAGAATTCTAAGGATCATTTTGACTGCCTCCAGAAGTTAGATCAGATGGCAAATTGGATTTGGTGCTAGGTCTTTCCCTTTAGGTTTTACCCCAACAATGTTTTCATTAGTTTCGCTCACTCTCGAAATCAAGCATTTTACAGCAGGTTGGAGCAGCCTGTATCTCAGCACAGGAATAAGGTAGGGAAGAATTCTAAGGATCATTTTGACTGCCTCCAGAAGTTAGATCAGATGGCAAATTGGATTTGGTGCTAGGTCTTTCCCTTTAGGTTTTACCCCAACAATGTTTTCATTAGTTTCGCTCACTCTCGAAATCAAGCATTTTACAGCAGGTTGGAGCAGCCTGTATCTCAGCACAGGAATAAGGTAGGGAAGAATTCTAAGGATCATTTTGACTGCCTCCAGAAGTTAGATCAGATGGCAAATTGGATTTGGTGCTAGGTCTTTCCCTTTCGGTTTTACCCCAACAATGTTTTCATTAGTTTCGCTCACTCTCGAAATCAAGCATTTTACAGCAGGTTGGAGCAGCCTGTATCTCAGCACAGGAATAAGGTAGGGAAGAATTCTAAGGCTCATTTTGACTGCCTCCAGAAGTTAGATCAGATGGCAAATTGGATTTGGTGCTAGGTCTTTCCCTTTAGGTTTTACCCCAACAATGTTTTCATTAGTTTCGCTCACTCTCGAAATCAAGCATTTTACAGCAGGTTGGAGCAGCCTGTATCTCAGCACAGGAATAAGGTAGGGAAGAATTCTAAGGATCATTTTGACTGCCTCCAGAAGTTAGATCAGATGGCAAATTGGATTTGGTGCTAGGTCTTTCCCTTTAGGTTTTACCCCAACAATGTTTTCATTAGTTTCGCTCACTCTCGAAATCAAGCATTTTACAGCAGGTTGGAGCAGCCTGTATCTCAGCACAGGAATAAGGTAGGGAAGAATTCTAAGGATCATTTTGACTGCCTCCAGAAGTTAGATCAGATGGCAAATTGGATTTGGTGCTAGGTCTTTCCCTTTAGGTTTTACCCCAACAATGTTTTCATTAGTTTCGCTCACTCTCGAAATCAAGCATTTTACAGCAGGTTGGAGCAGCCTGTATCTCAGCACAGGAATAAGGTAGGGAAGAATTCTAAGGATCATTTTGACTGCCTCCAGAAGTTAGATCAGATGGCAAATTGGATTTGGTGCTAGGTCTTTCCCTTTAGGTTTTACCCCAACAATGTTTTCATTAGTTTCGCTCACTCTCGAAATCAAGCATTTTACAGCAGGTTGGAGCAGCCTGTATCTCAGCACAGGAATAAGGTAGGGAAGAATTCTAAGGCTCATTTTGACTGCCTCCAGAAGTTAGATCAGATGGCAAATTGGATTTGGTGCTAGGTCTTTCCCTTTAGGTTTTACCCCAACAATGTTTTCATTAGTTTCGCTCACTCTCGAAATCAAGCATTTTACAGCAGGTTGGAGCAGCCTGTATCTCAGCACAGGAATAAGGTAGGGAAGAATTCTAAGGATCATTTTGACTGCCTCCAGAAGTTAGATCAGATGGCAAATTGGATTTGGTGCTAGGTCTTTCCCTTTAGGCTTTACCCAACAATGTTTTCATTAGTTTCGCTCACTCTCGAAATCAAGCATTTTACAGCAGGTTGGAGCAGCCTGTATCTCAGCACAGGAATAAGGTAGGGAAGAATTCTAAGGATCATTTTGACTGCCTCCAGAAGTTAGATCAGATGGCAAATTGGATTTGGTGCTAGGTCTTTCCCTTTAGGTTTTACCCCAACAATGTTTTCATTAGTTTCGCTCACTCTCGAAATCAAGCATTTTACAGCAGGTTGGAGCAGCCTGTATCTCAGCACAGGAATAAGGTAGGGAAGAATTCAAATGCTCATTTTGACTGCCTCCAGAAGTTAGATCAGATGGCAAATTGGGTTTGGTGCTAGGTCTTTCCCTTTAGGTTTTACCCCAACAATGTTTTCATTAGTTTCGCTCACTCTCGAAATCAAGCATTTTACAGCAGGTTGGAGCAGCCTGTATCTCAGCACAGGAATAAGGTAGGGAAGAATTCTAAGGCTCATTTTGACTGCCTCCAGAAGTTAGATCAGATGGCAAATTGGATTTGGTGCTAGGTCTTTCCCTTTAGGTTTTACCCCAACAATGTTTTCATTAGTTTCGCTCACTCTCGAAATCAAGCATTTTACAGCAGGTTGGAGCAGCCTGTATCTCAGCACAGGAATAAGGTAGGGAAGAATTCTAAGGCTCATTTTGACTGCCTCCAGAAGTTAGATCAGATGGCAAATTGGATTTGGTGCTAGGTCTTTCCCTTTAGGTTTTACCCCAACAATGTTTTCATTAGTTTCGCTCACTCTGGAAATCAAGCATTTTACAGCAGGTTGGAGCAGCCTGTATCTCAGCACAGGAATAAGGTAGGGAAGAATTCTAAGGCTCATTTTGACTGCCTCCAGAAGTTAGATCAGATGGCAAATTGGATTTGGTGCTAGGTCTTTCCCTTTAGGTTTTACCCCAACAATGTTTTCATTAGTTTCGCTCACTCTCGAAATCAAGCATTTTACAGCAGGTTGGAGCAGCCTGTATCTCAGCACAGGAATAAGGTAGGGAAGAATTCTAAGGCTCATTTTGACTGCCTCCAGAAGTTAGATCAGATGGCAAATTGGATTTGGTGCTAGGTCTTTCCCTTTAGGTTTTACCCCAACAATGTTTTCATTAGTTTCGCTCACTCTCGAAATCAAGCATTTTACAGCAGGTTGGAGCAGCCTGTATCTCAGCACAGGAATAAGGTAGGGAAGAATTCTAAGGATCATTTTGACTGCCTCCAGAAGTTAGATCAGATGGCAAATTGGATTTGGTGCTAGGTCTTTCCCTTTAGGTTTTACCCCAACAATGTTTTCATTAGTTTCGCTCACTCTCGAAATCAAGCATTTTACAGCAGGTTGGAGCAGCCTGTATCTCAGCACAGGAATAAGGTAGGGAAGAATTCAAATGCTCATTTTGACTGCCTCCAGAAGTTAGATCAGATGGCAAATTGGATTTGGTGCTAGGTCTTTCCCTTTAGGTTTTACCCCAACAATGTTTTCATTAGTTTCGCTCACTCTCGAAATCAAGCATTTTACAGCAGGTTGGAGCAGCCTGTATCTCAGCACAGGAATAAGGTAGGGAAGAATTCTAAGGATCATTTTGACTGCCTCCAGAAGTTAGATCAGATGGCAAATTGGATTTGGTGCTAGGTCTTTCCCTTTAGGTTTTACCCCAACAATGTTTTCATTAGTTTCGCTCACTCTCGAAAGCAAGCATTTTACAGCAGGTTGGAGCAGCCTGTATCTCAGCACAGGAATAAGGTAGGGAAGAATTCTAAGGCTCATTTTGACTGCCTCCAGAAGTTAGATCAGATGGCAAATTGGATTTGGTGCTAGGTCTTTCCCTTTAGGTTTTACCCCAACAATGTTTTCATTAGTTTCGCTCACTCTCGAAATCAAGCATTTTACAGCAGGTTGGAGCAGCCTGTATCTCAGCACAGGAATAAGGTAGGGAAGAATTCTAAGGCTCATTTTGACTGCCTCCAGAAGTTAGATCAGATGGCAAATTGGATTTGGTGCTAGGTCTTTCCCTTTAGGTTTTACCCCAACAATGTTTTCATTAGTTTCGCTCACTCTCGAAATCAAGCATTTTACAGCAGGTTGGAGCAGCCTGTATCTCAGCACAGGAATAAGGTAGGGAAGAATTCTAAGGCTCATTTTGACTGCCTCCAGAAGTTAGATCAGATGGCAAATTGGATTTGGTGCTAGGTCTTTCCCTTTAGGTTTTACCCCAACAATGTTTTCATTAGTTTCGCTCACTCTCGAAATCAAGCATTTTACAGCAGGTTGGAGCAGCCTGTATCTCAGCACAGGAATAAGGTAGGGAAGAATTCTAAGGCTCATTTTGACTGCCTCCAGAAGTTAGATCAGATGGCAAATTGGATTTGGTGCTAGGTCTTTCCCTTTAGGTTTTACCCCAACAATGTTTTCATTAGTTTCGCTCACTCTCGAAATCAAGCATTTTACAGCAGTTTGGAGCAGCCTGTATCTCAGCACAGGAATAAGGTAGGGAAGAATTCTAAGGATCATTTTGACTGCCTCCAGAAGTTAGATCAGATGGCAAATTGGATTTGGTGCTAGGTCTTTCCCTTTAGGTTTTACCCCAACAATGTTTTCATTAGTTTCGCTCACTCTCGAAATCAAGCATTTTACAGCAGGTTGGAGCAGCCTGTATCTCAGCACAGGAATAAGGTAGGGAAGAATTCAAATGCTCATTTTGACTGCCTCCAGAAGTTAGATCAGATGGCAAATTGGATTTGGTGCTAGGTCTTTCCCTTTAGGTTTTACCCCAACAATGTTTTCATTAGTTTCGCTCACTCTCGAAATCAAGCATTTTACAGCAGGTTGGAGCAGCCTGTATCTCAGCACAGGAATAAGGTAGGGAAGAATTCTAAGGCTCATTTTGACTGCCTCCAGAAGTTAGATCAGATGGCAAATTGGATTTGGTGCTAGGTCTTTCCCTTTAGGTTTTACCCCAACAATGTTTTCATTAGTTTCGCTCACTCTCGAAATCAAGCATTTTACAGCAGGTTGGAGCAGCCTGTATCTCAGCACAGGAATAAGGTAGGGAAGAATTCTAAGGCTCATTTTGACTGCCTCCAGAAGTTAGATCAGATGGCAAATTGGATTTGGTGCTAGGTCTTTCCCTTTAGGTTTTACCCCAACAATGTTTTCATTAGTTTCGCTCACTCTCGAAATCAAGCATTTTACAGCAGGTTGGAGCAGCCTGTATCTCAGCACAGGAATAAGGTAGGGAAGAATTCTAAGGATCATTTGGACTGCCTCCAGAAGTTAGATCAGATGGCAAATTGGATTTGGTGCTAGGTCTTTCCCTTTAGGTTTTACCCCAACAATGTTTTCATTAGTTTCGCTCACTCTCGAAATCAAGCATTTTACAGCAGGTTGGAGCAGCCTGTATCTCAGCACAGGAATAAGGTAGGGAAGAATTCTAAGGATCATTTTGACTGCCTCCAGAAGTTAGATCAGATGGCAAATTGGATTTGGTGCTAGGTCTTTCCCTTTAGGTTTTACCCCAACAATGTTTTCATTAGTTTCGCTCACTCTCGAAATCAAGCATTTTACAGCAGGTTGGAGCAGCCTGTATCTCAGCACAGGAATAAGGTAGGGAAGAATTCTAAGGATCATTTTGACTGCCTCCAGAAGTTAGATCAGATGGCAAATTGGATTTGGTGCTAGGTCTTTCCCTTTAGGTTTTACCCCAACAATGTTTTCATTAGTTTCGCTCACTCTCGAAATCAAGCATTTTACAGCAGGTTGGAGCAGCCTGTATCTCAGCACAGGAATAAGGTAGGGAAGAATTCTAAGGCTCATTTTGACTGCCTCCAGAAGTTAGATCAGATGGCAAATTGGATTTGGTGCTAGGTCTTTCCCTTTAGGTTTTACCCCAACAATGTTTTCATTAGTTTCGCTCACTCTCGAAATCAAGCATTTTACAGCAGGTTGGAGCAGCCTGTATCTCAGCACAGGAATAAGGTAGGGAAGAATTCTAAGGATCATTTTGACTGCCTCCAGAAGTTAGATCAGATGGCAAATTGGATTTGGTGCTAGGTCTTTCCCTTTAGGTTTTACCCCAACAATGTTTTCATTAGTTTCGCTCACTCTCGAAATCAAGCATTTTACAGCAGGTTGGAGCAGCCTGTATCTCAGCACAGGAATAAGGTAGGGAAGAATTCTAAGGATCATTTTGACTGCCTCCAGAAGTTAGATCAGATGGCAAATTGGATTTGGTGCTAGGTCTTTCCCTTTAGGTTTTACCCCAACAATGTTTTCATTAGTTTCGCTCACTCTCGAAATCAAGCATTTTACAGCAGGTTGGAGCAGCCTGTATCTCAGCACAGGAATAAGGTAGGGAAGAATTCTAAGGATCATTTTGACTGCCTCCAGAAGTTAGATCAGATGGCAAATTGGATTTGGTGCTAGGTCTTTCCCTTTAGGTTTTACCCCAACAATGTTTTCATTAGTTTCGCTCACTCTCGAAATCAAGCATTTTACAGCAGGTTGGAGCAGCCTGTATCTCAGCACAGGAATAAGGTAGGGAAGAATTCTAAGGATCATTTTGACTGCCTCCAGAAGTTAGATCAGATGGCAAATTGGATTTGGTGCTAGGTCTTTCCCTTTAGGTTTTACCCCAACAATGTTTTCATTAGTTTCGCTCACTCTCGAAATCAAGCATTTTACAGCAGGTTGGAGCAGCCTGTATCTCAGCACAGGAATAAGGTAGGGAAGAATTCAAATGCTCATTTTGACTGCCTCCAGAAGTTAGATCAGATGGCAAATTGGATTTGGTGCTAGGTCTTTCCCTTTAGGTTTTACCCCAACAATGTTTTCATTAGTTTCGCTCACTCTCGAAATCAAGCATTTTACAGCAGGTTGGAGCAGTCTGTATCTCAGCACAGGAATAAGGTAGGGAAGAATTCAAATGCTCATTTTGACTGCCTCCAGAAGTTAGATCAGATGGCAAATTGGATTTGGTGCTAGGTCTTTCCCTTTAGGTTTTACCCCAACAATGTTTTCATTAGTTTCGCTCACTCTCGAAATCAAGCATTTTACAGCAGGTTGGAGCAGCCTGTATCTCAGCACAGGAATAAGGTAGGGAAGAATTCTAAGGCTCATTTTGACTGCCTCCAGAAGTTAGATCAGATGGCAAATTGGATTTGGTGCTAGGTCTTTCCCTTTAGGTTTTACCCCAACAATGTTTTCATTAGTTTCGCTCACTCTCGAAATCAAGCATTTTACAGCAGGTTGGAGCAGCCTGTATCTCAGCACAGGAATAAGGTAGGGAAGAATTCTAAGGCTCATTTTGACTGCCTCCAGAAGTTAGATCAGATGGCAAATTGGATTTGGTGCTAGGTCTTTCCCTTTAGGTTTTACCCCAACAATGTTTTCATTAGTTTCGCTCACTCTCGAAATCAAGCATTTTACAGCAGGTTGGAGCAGCCTGTATCTCAGCACAGGAATAAGGTAGGGAAGAATTCTAAGGATCATTTTGACTGCCTCCAGAAGTTAGATCAGATGGCAAATTGGATTTGGTGCTAGGTCTTTCCCTTTAGGTTTTACCCCAACAATGTTTTCATTAGTTTCGCTCACTCTCGAAATCAAGCATTTTACAGCAGGTTGGAGCAGCCTGTATCTCAGCACAGGAATAAGGTAGGGAAGAATTCTAAGGATCATTTTGACTGCCTCCAGAAGTTAGATCAGATGGCAAATTGGATTTGGTGCTAGGTCTTTCCCTTTAGGTTTTACCCCAACAATGTTTTCATTAGTTTCGCTCACTCTCGAAATCAAGCATTTTACAGCAGGTTGGAGCAGCCTGTATCTCAGCACAGGAATAAGGTAGGGAAGAATTCTAAGGATCATTTTGACTGCCTCCAGAAGTTAGATCAGATGGCAAATTGGATTTGGTGCTAGGTCTTTCCCTTTAGGTTTTACCCCAACAATGTTTTCATTAGTTTCGCTCACTCTCGAAATCAAGCATTTTACAGCAGGTTGGAGCAGCCTGTATCTCAGCACAGGAATAAGGTAGGGAAGAATTCTAAGGATCATTTTGACTGCCTCCAGAAGTTAGATCAGATGGCAAATTGGATTTGGTGCTAGGTCTTTCCCTTTAGGTTTTACCCCAACAATGTTTTCATTAGTTTCGCTCACTCTCGAAATCAAGCATTTTACAGCAGGTTGGAGCAGCCTGTATCTCAGCACAGGAATAAGGTAGGGAAGAATTCTAAGGATCATTTTGACTGCCTCCAGAAGTTAGATCAGATGGCAAATTGGATTTGGTGCTAGGTCTTTCCCTTTAGGTTTTACCCCAACAATGTTTTCATTAGTTTCGCTCACTCTCGAAATCAAGCATTTTACAGCAGGTTGGAGCAGCCTGTATCTCAGCACAGGAATAAGGTAGGGAAGAATTCTAAGGATCATTTTGACTGCCTCCAGAAGTTAGATCAGATGGCAAATTGGATTTGGTGCTAGGTCTTTCCCTTTAGGTTTTACCCCAACAATGTTTTCATTAGTTTCGCTCACTCTCGAAATCAAGCATTTTACAGCAGGTTGGAGCAGCCTGTATCTCAGCACAGGAATAAGGTAGGGAAGAATTCTAAGGCTCATTTTGACTGCCTCCAGAAGTTAGATCAGATGGCAAATTGGATTTGGTGCTAGGTCTTTCCCTTTAGGTTTTACCCCAACAATGTTTTCATTAGTTTCGCTCACTCTCGAAATCAAGCATTTTACAGCAGGTTGGAGCAGTCTGTATCTCAGCACAGGAATAAGGTAGGGAAGAATTCAAATGCTCATTTTGACTGCCTCCAGAAGTTAGATCAGATGGCAAATTGGATTTGGTGCTAGGTCTTTCCCTTTAGGTTTTACCCCAACAATGTTTTCATTAGTTTCGCTCACTCTCGAAATCAAGCATTTTACAGCAGGTTGGAGCAGCCTGTATCTCAGCACAGGAATAAGGTAGGGAAGAATTCTAAGGATCATTTTGACTGCCTCCAGAAGTTAGATCAGATGGCAAATTGGATTTGGTGCTAGGTCTTTCCCTTTAGGTTTTACCCCAACAATGTTTTCATTAGTTTCGCTCACTCTCGAAATCAAGCATTTTACAGCAGGTTGGAGCAGCCTGTATCTCAGCACAGGAATAAGGTAGGGAAGAATTCTAAGGATCATTTTGACTGCCTCCAGAAGTTAGATCAGATGGCAAATTGGATTTGGTGCTAGGTCTTTCCCTTTAGGTTTTACCCCAACAATGTTTTCATTAGTTTCGCTCACTCTCGAAATCAAGCATTTTACAGCAGGTTGGAGCAGCCTGTATCTCAGCACAGGAATAAGGTAGGGAAGAATTCTAAGGCTCATTTTGACTGCCTCCAGAAGTTAGATCAGATGGCAAATTGGATTTGGTGCTAGGTCTTTCCCTTTAGGTTTTACCCCAACAATGTTTTCATTAGTTTCGCTCACTCTCGAAATCAAGCATTTTACAGCAGGTTGGAGCAGCCTGTATCTCAGCACAGGAATAAGGTAGGGAAGAATTCTAAGGCTCATTTTGACTGCCTCCAGAAGTTAGATCAGATGGCAAATTGGATTTGGTGCTAGGTCTTTCCCTTTAGGTTTTACCCCAACAATGTTTTCATTAGTTTCGCTCACTCTCGAAATCAAGCATTTTACAGCAGGTTGGAGCAGCCTGTATCTCAGCACAGGAATAAGGTAGGGAAGAATTCTAAGGCTCATTTTGACTGCCTCCAGAAGTTAGATCAGATGGCAAATTGGATTTGGTGCTAGGTCTTTCCCTTTAGGTTTTACCCCAACAATGTTTTCATTAGTTTCGCTCACTCTCGAAATCAAGCATTTTACAGCAGGTTGGAGCAGCCTGTATCTCAGCACAGGAATAAGGTAGGGAAGAATTCTAAGGCTCATTTTGACTGCCTCCAGAAGTTAGATCAGATGGCAAATTGGATTTGGTGCTAGGTCTTTCCCTTTAGGTTTTACCCCAACAATGTTTTCATTAGTTTCGCTCACTCTCGAAATCAAGCATTTTACAGCAGGTTGGAGCAGCCTGTATCTCAGCACAGGAATAAGGTAGGGAAGAATTCTAAGGATCATTTTGACTGCCTCCAGAAGTTAGATCAGATGGCAAATTGGATTTGGTGCTAGGTCTTTCCCTTTAGGTTTTACCCCAACAATGTTTTCATTAGTTTCGCTCACTCTCGAAATCAAGCATTTTACAGCAGGTTGGAGCAGCCTGTATCTCAGCACAGGAATAAGGTAGGGAAGAATTCTAAGGCTCATTTTGACTGCCTCCAGAAGTTAGATCAGATGGCAAATTGGATTTGGTGCTAGGTCTTTCCCTTTAGGTTTTACCCCAACAATGTTTTCATTAGTTTCGCTCACTCTCGAAATCAAGCATTTTACAGCAGGTTGGAGCAGCCTGTATCTCAGCACAGGAATAAGGTAGGGAAGAATTCTAAGGATCATTTTGACTGCCTCTAGAAGTTAGATCAGATGGCAAATTGGATTTGGTGCTAGGTCTTTCCCTTTAGGTTTTACCCCAACAATGTTTTCATTAGTTTCGCTCACTCTCGAAATCAAGCATTTTACAGCAGGTTGGAGCAGCCTGTATCTCAGCACAGGAATAAGGTAGGGAAGAATTCTAAGGATCATTTTGACTGCCTCCAGAAGTTAGATCAGATGGCAAATTGGATTTGGTGCTAGGTCTTTCCCTTTAGGTTTTACCCCAACAATGTTTTCATTAGTTTCGCTCACTCTCATAATCAAGCATTTTACAGCAGGTTGGAGCAGCCTGTATCTCAGCACAGGAATAAGGTAGGGAAGAATTCTAAGGCTCATTTTGACTGCCTCCAGAAGTTAGATCAGATGGCAAATTGGATTTGGTGCTAGGTCTTTCCCTTTAGGTTTTACCCCAACAATGTTTTCATTAGTTTCGCTCACTCTCGAAATCAAGCATTTTACAGCAGGTTGGAGCAGCCTGTATCTCAGCACAGGAATAAGGTAGGGAAGAATTCTAAGGATCATTTTGACTGCCTCCAGAAGTTAGATCAGATGGCAAATTGGATTTGGTGCTAGGTCTTTCCCTTTAGGTTTTACCCCAACAATGTTTTCATTAGTTTCGCTCACTCTCGAAATCAAGCATTTTACAGCAGGTTGGAGCAGCCTGTATCTCAGCACAGGAATAAGGTAGGGAAGAATTCTAAGGCTCATTTTGACTGCCTCCAGAAGTTAGATCAGATGGCAAATTGGATTTGGTGCTAGGTCTTTCCCTTTAGGTTTTACCCCAACAATGTTTTCATTAGTTTCGCTCACTCTCGAAATCAAGCATTTTACAGCAGGTTGGAGCAGCCTGTATCTCAGCACAGGAATAAGGTAGGGAAGAATTCTAAGGCTCATTTTGACTGCCTCCAGAAGTTAGATCAGATGACAAATTGGATTTGGTGCTAGGTCTTTCCCTTTAGGTTTTACCCCAACAATGTTTTCATTAGTTTCGCTCACTCTCGAAATCAAGCATTTTACAGCAGGTTGGAGCAGTCTGTATCTCAGCACAGGAATAAGGTAGGGAAGAATTCAAATGCTCATTTTGACTGCCTCCAGAAGTTAGATCAGATGGCAAATTGGATTTGGTGCTAGGTCTTTCCCTTTAGGTTTTACCCCAACAATGTTTTCATTAGTTTCGCTCACTCTCGAAATCAAGCATTTTACAGCAGGTTGGAGCAGCCTGTATCTCAGCACAGGAATAAGGTAGGGAAGAATTCTAAGGATCATTTTGACTGCCTCCAGAAGTTAGATCAGATGGCAAATTGGATTTGGTGCTAGGTCTTTCCCTTTAGGTTTTACCCCAACAATGTTTTCATTAGTTTCGCTCACTCTCGAAATCAAGCATTTTACAGCAGGTTGGAGCAGCCTGTATCTCAGCACAGGAATAAGGTAGGGAAGAATTCTAAGGCTCATTTTGACTGCCTCCAGAAGTTAGATCAGATGGCAAATTGGATTTGGTGCTAGGTCTTTCCCTTTAGGTTTTACCCCAACAATGTTTTCATTAGTTTCGCTCACTCTCGAAATCAAGCATTTTACAGCAGGTTGGAGCAGCCTGTATCTCAGCACAGGAATAAGGTAGGGAAGAATTCTAAGGCTCATTTTGACTGCCTCCAGAAGTTAGATCAGATGGCAAATTGGATTTGGTGCTAGGTCTTTCCCTTTAGGTTTTACCCCAACAATGTTTTCATTAGTTTCGCTCACTCTCGAAATCAAGCATTTTACAGCAGGTTGGAGCAGCCTGTATCTCAGCACAGGAATAAGGTAGGGAAGAATTCAAATGCTCATTTTGACTGCCTCCAGAAGTTAGATCAGATGGCAAATTGGATTTGGTGCTAGGTCTTTCCCTTTAGGTTTTACCCCAACAATGTTTTCATTAGTTTCGCTCACTCTCGAAATCAAGCATTTTACAGCAGGTTGGAGCAGCCTGTATCTCAGCACAGGAATAAGGTAGGGAAGAATTCTAAGGCTCATTTTGACTGCCTCCAGAAGTTAGATCAGATGGCAAATTGGATTTGGTGCTAGGTCTTTCCCTTTAGGTTTTACCCCAACAATGTTTTCATTAGTTTCGCTCACTCTCGAAATCAAGCATTTTACAGCAGGTTGGAGCAGCCTGTATCTCAGCACAGGAATAAGGTAGGGAAGAATTCTAAGGATCATTTTGACTGCCTCCAGAAGTTAGATCAGATGGCAAATTGGATTTGGTGCTAGGTCTTTCCCTTTAGGTTTTACCCCAACAATGTTTTCATTAGTTTCGCTCACTCTCGAAATCAAGCATTTTACAGCAGGTTGGAGCAGCCTGTATCTCAGCACAGGAATAAGGTAGGGAAGAATTCTAAGGCTCATTTTGACTGCCTCCAGAAGTTAGATCAGATGGCAAATTGGATTTGGTGCTAGGTCTTTCCCTTTAGGTTTTACCCCAACAATGTTTTCATTAGTTTCGCTCACTCTCGAAATCAAGCATTTTACAGCAGGTTGGAGCAGCCTGTATCTCAGCACAGGAATAAGGTAGGGAAGAATTCAAATGCTCATTTTGACTGCCTCCAGAAGTTAGATCAGATGGCAAATTGGATTTGGTGCTAGGTCTTTCCCTTTAGGTTTTACCCCAACAATGTTTTCATTAGTTTCGCTCACTCTCGAAATCAAGCATTTTACAGCAGGTTGGAGCAGCCTGTATCTCAGCACAGGAATAAGGTAGGGAAGAATTCTAAGGCTCATTTTGACTGCCTCCAGAAGTTAGATCAGATGGCAAATTGGATTTGGTGCTAGGTCTTTCCCTTTAGGTTTTACCCCAACAATGTTTTCATTAGTTTCGCTCACTCTCGAAATCAAGCATTTTACAGCAGGTTGGAGCAGCCTGTATCTCAGCACAGGAATAAGGTAGGGAAGAATTCTAAGGCTCATTTTGACTGCCTCCAGAAGTTAGATCAGATGGCAAATTGGATTTGGTGCTAGGTCTTTCCCTTTAGGTTTTACCCCAACAATGTTTTCATTAGTTTCGCTCACTCTCGAAATCAAGCATTTTACAGCAGGTTGGAGCAGCCTGTATCTCAGCACAGGAATAAGGTAGGGAAGAATTCAAATGCTCATTTTGACTGCCTCCAGAAGTTAGATCAGATGGCAAATTGGATTTGGTGCTAGGTCTTTCCCTTTAGGTTTTACCCCAACAATGTTTTCATTAGTTTCGCTCACTCTGGAAATCAAGCATTTTACAGCAGGTTGGAGCAGCCTGTATCTCAGCACAGGAATAAGGTAGGGAAGAATTCTAAGGATCATTTTGACTGCCTCCAGAAGTTAGATCAGATGGCAAATTGGATTTGGTGCTAGGTCTTTCCCTTTAGGTTTTACCCCAACAATGTTTTCATTAGTTTCGCTCACTCTCGAAATCAAGCATTTTACAGCAGGTTGGAGCAGCCTGTATCTCAGCACAGGAATAAGGTAGGGAAGAATTCTAAGGCTCATTTTGACTGCCTCCAGAAGTTAGATCAGATGGCAAATTGGATTTGGTGCTAGGTCTTTCCCTTTAGGTTTTACCCCAACAATGTTTTCATTAGTTTCGCTCACTCTCGAAATCAAGCATTTTACAGCAGGTTGGAGCAGCCTGTATCTCAGCACAGGAATAAGGTAGGGAAGAATTCTAAGGCTCATTTTGACTGCCTCCAGAAGTTAGATCAGATGGCAAATTGGATTTGGTGCTAGGTCTTTCCCTTTAGGTTTTACCCCAACAATGTTTTCATTAGTTTCGCTCACTCTCGAAATCAAGCATTTTACAGCAGGTTGGAGCAGCCTGTATCTCAGCACAGGAATAAGGTAGGGAAGAATTCTAAGGATCATTTTGACTGCCTCCAGAAGTTAGATCAGATGGCAAATTGGATTTGGTGCTAGGTCTTTCCCTTTAGGTTTTACCCCAACAATGTTTTCATTAGTTTCGCTCACTCTCGAAATCAAGCATTTTACAGCAGGTTGGAGCAGCCTGTATCTCAGCACAGGAATAAGGTAGGGAAGAATTCTAAGGATCATTTTGACTGCCTCCAGAAGTTAGATCAGATGGCAAATTGGATTTGGTGCTAGGTCTTTCCCTTTAGGTTTTACCCCAACAATGTTTTCATTAGTTTCGCTCACTCTCGAAATCAAGCATTTTACAGCAGGTTGGAGCAGCCTGTATCTCAGCACAGGAATAAGGTAGGGAAGAATTCTAAGGCTCATTTTGACTGCCTCCAGAAGTTAGATCAGATGGCAAATTGGATTTGGTGCTAGGTCTTTCCCTTTAGGTTTTACCCCAACAATGTTTTCATTAGTTTCGCTCACTCTCGAAATCAAGCATTTTACAGCAGGTTGGAGCAGCCTGTATCTCAGCACAGGAATAAGGTAGGGAAGAATTCTAAGGATCATTTTGACTGCCTCCAGAAGTTAGATCAGATGGCAAATTGGATTTGGTGCTAGGTCTTTCCCTTTAGGTTTTACCCCAACAATGTTTTCATTAGTTTCGCTCACTCTCGAAATCAAGCATTTTACAGCAGGTTGGAGCAGCCTGTATCTCAGCACAGGAATAAGGTAGGGAAGAATTCTAAGGATCATTTTGACTGCCTCCAGAAGTTAGATCAGATGGCAAATTGGATTTGGTGCTAGGTCTTTCCCTTTAGGTTTTACCCCAACAATGTTTTCATTAGTTTCGCTCACTCTCGAAATCAAGCATTTTACAGCAGGTTGGAGCAGCCTGTATCTCAGCACAGGAATAAGGTAGGGAAGAATTCTAAGGATCATTTTGACTGCCTCCACAAGTTAGATCAGATGGCAAATTGGATTTGGTGCTAGGTCTTTCCCTTTAGGTTTTACCCCAACAATGTTTTCATTAGTTTCGCTCACTCTCGAAATCAAGCATTTTACAGCAGGTTGGAGCAGCCTGTATCTCAGCACAGGAATAAGGTAGGGAAGAATTCTAAGGATCATTTTGACTGCCTCCACAAGTTAGATCAGATGGCAAATTGGATTTGGTGCTAGGTCTTTCCCTTTAGGTTTTACCCCAACAATGTTTTCATTAGTTTCGCTCACTCTCGAAATCAAGCATTTTACAGCAGGTTGGAGCAGCCTGTATCTCAGCACAGGAATAAGGTAGGGAAGAATTCTAAGGATCATTTTGACTGCCTCCAGAAGTTAGATCAGATGGCAAATTGGATTTGGTGCTAGGTCTTTCCCTTTAGGTTTTACCCCAACAATGTTTTCATTAGTTTCGCTCACTCTCGAAATCAAGCATTTTACAGCAGGTTGGAGCAGTCTGTATCTCAGCACAGGAATAAGGTAGGGAAGAATTCAAATGCTCATTTTGACTGCCTCCAGAAGTTAGATCAGATGGCAAATTGGATTTGGTGCTAGGTCTTTCCCTTTAGGTTTTACCCCAACAATGTTTTCATTAGTTTCGCTCACTCTCGAAATCAAGCATTTTACAGCAGGTTGGAGCAGCCTGTATCTCAGCACAGGAATAAGGTAGGGAAGAATTCTAAGGCTCATTTTGACTGCCTCCAGAAGTTAGATCAGATGGCAAATTGGATTTGGTGCTAGGTCTTTCCCTTTAGGTTTTACCCCAACAATGTTTTCATTAGTTTCGCTCACTCTCGAAATCAAGCATTTTACAGCAGGTTGGAGCAGCCTGTATCTCAGCACAGGAATAAGGTAGGGAAGAATTCTAAGGCTCATTTTGACTGCCTCCAGAAGTTAGATCAGATGGCAAATTGGATTTGGTGCTAGGTCTTTCCCTTTAGGTTTTACCCCAACAATGTTTTCATTAGTTTCGCTCACTCTCGAAATCAAGCATTTTACAGCAGGTTGGAGCAGCCTGTATCTCAGCACAGGAATAAGGTAGGGAAGAATTCTAAGGCTCATTTTGACTGCCTCCAGAAGTTAGATCAGATGGCAAATTGGATTTGGTGCTAGGTCTTTCCCTTTAGGTTTTACCCCAACAATGTTTTCATTAGTTTCGCTCACTCTCGAAATCAAGCATTTTACAGCAGGTTGGAGCAGCCTGTATCTCAGCACAGGAATAAGGTAGGGAAGAATTCTAAGGCTCATTTTGACTGCCTCCAGAAGTTAGATCAGATGGCAAATTGGATTTGGTGCTAGGTCTTTCCCTTTAGGTTTTACCCCAACAATGTTTTCATTAGTTTCGCTCACTCTCGAAATCAAGCATTTTACAGCAGGTTGGAGCAGCCTGTATCTCAGCACAGGAATAAGGTAGGGAAGAATTCTAAGGCTCATTTTGACTGCCTCCAGAAGTTAGATCAGATGGCAAATTGGATTTGGTGCTAGGTCTTTCCCTTTAGGTTTTACCCCAACAATGTTTTCATTAGTTTCGCTCACTCTCGAAATCAAGCATTTTACAGCAGGTTGGAGCAGCCTGTATCTCAGCACAGGAATAAGGTAGGGAAGAATTCTAAGGCTCATTTTGACTGCCTCCAGAAGTTAGATCAGATGGCAAATTGGATTTGGTGCTAGGTCTTTCCCTTTAGGTTTTACCCCAACAATGTTTTCATTAGTTTCGCTCACTCTCGAAATCAAGCATTTTACAGCAGGTTGGAGCAGCCTGTATCTCAGCACAGGAATAAGGTAGGGAAGAATTCTAAGGCTCATTTTGACTGCCTCCAGAAGTTAGATCAGATGGCAAATTGGATTTGGTGCTAGGTCTTTCCCTTTAGGTTTTACCCCAACAATGTTTTCATTAGTTTCGCTCACTCTCGAAATCAAGCATTTTACAGCAGGTTGGAGCAGCCTGTATCTCAGCACAGGAATAAGGTAGGGAAGAATTCTAAGGATCATTTTGACTGCCTCCAGAAGTTAGATCAGATGGCAAATTGGATTTGGTGCTAGGTCTTTCCCTTTAGGTTTTACCCCAACAATGTTTTCATTAGTTTCGCTCACTCTCGAAATCAAGCATTTTACAGCAGGTTGGAGCAGCCTGTATCTCAGCACAGGAATAAGGTAGGGAAGAATTCTAAGGATCATTTTGACTGCCTCCAGAAGTTAGATCAGATGGCAAATTGGATTTGGTGCTAGGTCTTTCCCTTTAGGTTTTACCCCAACAATGTTTTCATTAGTTTCGCTCACTCTCGAAATCAAGCATTTTACAGCAGGTTGGAGCAGCCTGTATCTCAGCACAGGAATAAGGTAGGGAAGAATTCTAAGGATCATTTTGACTGCCTCCAGAAGTTAGATCAGATGGCAAATTGGATTTGGTGCTAGGTCTTTCCCTTTAGGTTTTACCCCAACAATGTTTTCATTAGTTTCGCTCACTCTCGAAATCAAGCATTTTACAGCAGGTTGGAGCAGCCTGTATCTCAGCACAGGAATAAGGTAGGGAAGAATTCTAAGGATCATTTTGACTGCCTCCAGAAGTTAGATCAGATGGCAAATTGGATTTGGTGCTAGGTCTTTCCCTTTAGGTTTTACCCCAACAATGTTTTCATTAGTTTCGCTCACTCTCGAAATCAAGCATTTTACAGCAGGTTGGAGCAGCCTGTATCTCAGCACAGGAATAAGGTAGGGAAGAATTCAAATGCTCATTTTGACTGCCTCCAGAAGTTAGATCAGATGGCAAATTGGATTTGGTGCTAGGTCTTTCCCTTTAGGTTTTACCCCAACAATGTTTTCATTAGTTTCGCTCACTCTCGAAATCAAGCATTTTACAGCAGGTTGGAGCAGCCTGTATCTCAGCACAGGAATAAGGTAGGGAAGAATTCTAAGGCTCATTTTGACTGCCTCCAGAAGTTAGATCAGATGGCAAATTGGATTTGGTGCTAGGTCTTTCCCTTTAGGTTTTACCCCAACAATGTTTTCATTAGTTTCGCTCACTCTCGAAATCAAGCATTTTACAGCAGGTTGGAGCAGCCTGTATCTCAGCACAGGAATAAGGTAGGGAAGAATTCTAAGGATCATTTTGACTGCCTCCAGAAGTTAGATCAGATGGCAAATTGGATTTGGTGCTAGGTCTTTCCCTTTAGGTTTTACCCCAACAATGTTTTCATTAGTTTCGCTCACTCTCGAAATCAAGCATTTTACAGCAGGTTGGAGCAGCCTGTATCTCAGCACAGGAATAAGGTAGGGAAGAATTCTAAGGATCATTTTGACTGCCTCCAGAAGTTAGATCAGATGGCAAATTGGATTTGGTGCTAGGTCTTTCCCTTTAGGTTTTACCCCAACAATGTTTTCATTAGTTTCGCTCACTCTCGAAATCAAGCATTTTACAGCAGGTTGGAGCAGCCTGTATCTCAGCACAGGAATAAGGTAGGGAAGAATTCTAAGGATCATTTTGACTGCCTCCAGAAGTTAGATCAGATGGCAAATTGGATTTGGTGCTAGGTCTTTCCCTTTAGGTTTTACCCCAACAATGTTTTCATTAGTTTCGCTCACTCTCGAAATCAAGCATTTTACAGCAGGTTGGAGCAGCCTGTATCTCAGCACAGGAATAAGGTAGGGAAGAATTCTAAGGATCATTTTGACTGCCTCCAGAAGTTAGATCAGATGGCAAATTGGATTTGGTGCTAGGTCTTTCCCTTTAGGTTTTACCCCAACAATGTTTTCATTAGTTTCGCTCACTCTCGAAATCAAGCATTTTACAGCAGGTTGGAGCAGCCTGTATCTCAGCACAGGAATAAGGTAGGGAAGAATTCTAAGGCTCATTTTGACTGCCTCCAGAAGTTAGATCAGATGGCAAATTGGATTTGGTGCTAGGTCTTTCCCTTTAGGTTTTACCCCAACAATGTTTTCATTAGTTTCGCTCACTCTCGAAATCAAGCATTTTACAGCAGGTTGGAGCAGTCTGTATCTCAGCACAGGAATAAGGTAGGGAAGAATTCAAATGCTCATTTTGACTGCCTCCAGAAGTTAGATCAGATGGCAAATTGGATTTGGTGCTAGGTCTTTCCCTTTAGGTTTTACCCCAACAATGTTTTCATTAGTTTCGCTCACTCTCGAAATCAAGCATTTTACAGCAGGTTGGAGCAGCCTGTATCTCAGCACAGGAATAAGGTAGGGAAGAATTCTAAGGCTCATTTTGACTGCCTCCAGAAGTTAGATCAGATGGCAAATTGGATTTGGTGCTAGGTCTTTCCCTTTAGGTTTTACCCCAACAATGTTTTCATTAGTTTCGCTCACTCTCGAAATCAATCATTTTACAGCAGGTTGGAGCAGCCTGTATCTCAGCACAGGAATAAGGTAGGGAAGAATTCTAAGGCTCATTTTGACTGCCTCCAGAAGTTAGATCAGATGGCAAATTGGATTTGGTGCTAGGTCTTTCCCTTTAGGTTTTACCCCAACAATGTTTTCATTAGTTTCGCTCACTCTCGAAATCAAGCATTTTACAGCAGGTTGGAGCAGCCTGTATCTCAGCACAGGAATAAGGTAGGGAAGAATTCTAAGGCTCATTTTGACTGCCTCCAGAAGTTAGATCAGATGGCAAATTGGATTTGGTGCTAGGTCTTTCCCTTTAGGTTTTACCCCAACAATGTTTTCATTAGTTTCGCTCACTCTGGAAATCAAGCATTTTACAGCAGGTTGGAGCAGCCTGTATCTCAGCACAGGAATAAGGTAGGGAAGAATTCTAAGGATCATTTTGACTGCCTCCAGAAGTTAGATCAGATGGCAAATTGGATTTGGTGCTAGGTCTTTCCCTTTAGGTTTTACCCCAACAATGTTTTCATTAGTTTCGCTCACTCTCGAAATCAAGCATTTTACAGCAGGTTGGAGCAGCCTGTATCTCAGCACAGGAATAAGGTAGGGAAGAATTCTAAGGATCATTTTGACTGCCTCCAGAAGTTAGATCAGATGGCAAATTGGATTTGGTGCTAGGTCTTTCCCTTTAGGTTTTACCCCAACAATGTTTTCATTAGTTTCGCTCACTCTCGAAATCAAGCATTTTACAGCAGGTTGGAGCAGCCTGTATCTCAGCACAGGAATAAGGTAGGGAAGAATTCTAAGGATCATTTTGACTGCCTCCAGAAGTTAGATCAGATGGCAAATTGGATTTGGTGCTAGGTCTTTCCCTTTAGGTTTTACCCCAACAATGTTTTCATTAGTTTCGCTCACTCTCGAAATCAAGCATTTTACAGCAGGTTGGAGCAGCCTGTATCTCAGCACAGGAATAAGGTAGGGAAGAATTCTAAGGATCATTTTGACTGCCTCCAGAAGTTAGATCAGATGGCAAATTGGATTTGGTGCTAGGTCTTTCCCTTTAGGTTTTACCCCAACAATGTTTTCATTAGTTTCGCTCACTCTCGAAATCAAGCATTTTACAGCAGGTTGGAGCAGCCTGTATCTCAGCACAGGAATAAGGTAGGGAAGAATTCTAAGGCTCATTTTGACTGCCTCCAGAAGTTAGATCAGATGGCAAATTGGATTTGGTGCTAGGTCTTTCCCTTTAGGTTTTACCCCAACAATGTTTTCATTAGTTTCGCTCACTCTCGAAATCAAGCATTTTACAGCAGGTTGGAGCAGCCTGTATCTCAGCACAGGAATAAGGTAGGGAAGAATTCTAAGGCTCATTTTGACTGCCTCCAGAAGTTAGATCAGATGGCAAATTGGATTTGGTGCTAGGTCTTTCCCTTTAGGTTTTACCCCAACAATGTTTTCATTAGTTTCGCTCACTCTCGAAATCAAGCATTTTACAGCAGGTTGGAGCAGCCTGTATCTCAGCACAGGAATAAGGTAGGGAAGAATTCTAAGGCTCATTTTGACTGCCTCCAGAAGTTAGATCAGATGGCAAATTGGATTTGGTGCTAGGTCTTTCCCTTTAGGTTTTACCCCAACAATGTTTTCATTAGTTTCGCTCACTCTCGAAATCAAGCATTTTACAGCAGGTTGGAGCAGCCTGTATCTCAGCACAGGAATAAGGTAGGGAAGAATTCTAAGGATCATTTTGACTGCCTCCAGAAGTTAGATCAGATGGCAAATTGGATTTGGTGCTAGGTCTTTCCCTTTAGGTTTTACCCCAACAATGTTTTCATTAGTTTCGCTCACTCTCGAAATCAAGCATTTTACAGCAGGTTGGAGCAGCCTGTATCTCAGCACAGGAATAAGGTAGGGAAGAATTCTAAGGCTCATTTTGACTGCCTCCAGAAGTTAGATCAGATGGCAAATTGGATTTGGTGCTAGGTCTTTCCCTTTAGGTTTTACCCCAACAATGTTTTCATTAGTTTCGCTCACTCTCGAAATCAAGCATTTTACAGCAGGTTGGAGCAGCCTGTATCTCAGCACAGGAATAAGGTAGGGAAGAATTCAAATGCTCATTTTGACTGCCTCCAGAAGTTAGATCAGATGGCAAATTGGATTTGGTGCTAGGTCTTTCCCTTTAGGTTTTAGCCCAACAATGTTTTCATTAGTTTCGCTCACTCTCGAAATCAAGCATTTTACAGCAGGTTGGAGCAGCCTGTATCTCAGCACAGGAATAAGGTAGGGAAGAATTCTAAGGATCATTTTGACTGCCTCCAGAAGTTAGATCAGATGGCAAATTGGATTTGGTGCTAGGTCTTTCCCTTTAGGTTTTACCCCAACAATGTTTTCATTAGTTTCGCTCACTCTCGAAATCAAGCATTTTACAGCAGGTGGAGCAGCCTGTATCTCAGCACAGGAATAAGGTAGGGAAGAATTCTAAGGATCATTTTGACTGCCTCCAGAAGTTAGATCAGATGGCAAATTGGATTTGGTGCTAGGTCTTTCCCTTTAGGTTTTACCCCAACAATGTTTTTCATTAGTTTCGCTCACTCTCGAAATCAAGCATTTTTACAGCAGGTTGGAGCAGCCTGTATCTCAGCACAGGAATAAGGTAGGGAAGAATTCTAAGGATCATTTTGACTGCCTCCAGAAGTTAGATCAGATGGCAAATTGGATTTGGTGCTAGGTCTTTCCCTTTAGGTTTTACCCCAACAATGTTTTCATTAGTTTCGCTCACTCTCGAAATCAAGCATTTTACAGCAGGTTGGAGCAGCCTGTATCTCAGCACAGGAATAAGGTAGGGAAGAATTCTAAGGCTCATTTTGACTGCCTCCAGAAGTTAGATCAGATGGCAAATTGGATTTGGTGCTAGGTCTTTCCCTTTAGGTTTTACCCCAACAATGTTTTCATTAGTTTCGCTCACTCTCGAAATCAAGCATTTTACAGCAGGTTGGAGCAGTCTGTATCTCAGCACAGGAATAAGGTAGGGAAGAATTCAAATGCTCATTTTGACTGCCTCCAGAAGTTAGATCAGATGGCAAATTGGATTTGGTGCTAGGTCTTTCCCTTTAGGTTTTACCCCAACAATGTTTTCATTAGTTTCGCTCACTCTCGAAATCAATCATTTTACAGCAGGTTGGAGCAGCCTGTATCTCAGCACAGGAATAAGGTAGGGAAGAATTCTAAGGATCATTTTGACTGCCTCCAGAAGTTAGATCAGATGGCAAATTGGATTTGGTGCTAGGTCTTTCCCTTTAGGTTTTACCCCAACAATGTTTTCATTAGTTTCGCTCACTCTCGAAATCAAGCATTTTACAGCAGGTTGGAGCAGCCTGTATCTCAGCCACAGGAATAAGGTAGGGAAGAATTCAAATGCTCATTTTGACTGCCTCCAGAAGTTAGATCAGATGGCAAATGGATTTGGTGCTAGGTCTTTCCCTTTAGGTTTGTACCCCAACAATGTTTTCATTAGTTTCGCCTCACTCTCGAAATCAATCATTTTACAGCAGGTTGGAGCAGCCTGTATCTCAGCACAGGAATAAGGTAGGGAAGAATTCTAAGGCTCATTTTGACTGCCCTCCAGAAGTTAGATCAGATGGCAAATTGGATTTGGTGCTAGGTCTTTCCCTTTAGGTTTTACCCCAACAATGTTTTCATTAGTTTCGCTCACTCTCGAAATCAAGCATTTTACAGCAGGTTGGAGCAGCCTGTATCTCAGCACAGGAATAAGGTAGGGAAGAATTCAAATGCTCATTTTGACTGCCTCCAGAAGTTAGATCAGATGGCAAATTGGATTTGGTGCTAGGTCTTTCCCTTTAGGTTTTACCCCAACAATGTTTTCATTAGTTTTGCTCACTCTCGAAATCAAGCATTTTACAGCAGGTTGGAGCAGCCTGTATCTCAGCACAGGAATAAGGTAGGGAAGAATTCTAAGGATCATTTTGACTGCCTCCAGAAGTTAGATCAGATGGCAAATTGGATTTGGTGCTAGGTCTTTCCCTTTAGGTTTTACCCCAACAATGTTTTCATTAGTTTCGCTCACTCTCGAAATCAAGCATTTTACAGCAGGTTGGAGCAGCCTGTATCTCAGCACAGGAATAAGGTAGGGAAGAATTCAAATGCTCATTTTGACTGCCTCCAGAAGTTAGATCAGATGGCAAATTGGATTTGGTGCTAGGTCTTTCCCTTTAGGTTTTACCCCAACAATGTTTTCATTAGTTTCGCTCACTCTCGAAATCAAGCATTTTACAGCAGGTTGGAGCAGCCTGTATCTCAGCACAGGAATAAGGTAGGGAAGAATTCTAAGGCTCATTTTGACTGCCTCCAGAAGTTAGATCAGATGGCAAATTGGATTTGGTGCTAGGTCTTTCCCTTTAGGTTTTACCCCAACAATGTTTTCATTAGTTTCGCTCACTCTCGAAATCAAGCATTTTACAGCAGGTTGGAGCAGCCTGTATCTCAGCACAGGAATAAGGTAGGGAAGAATTCTAAGGCTCATTTTGACTGCCTCCAGAAGTTAGATCAGATGGCAAATTGGATTTGGTGCTAGGTCTTTCCCTTTAGGTTTTACCCCAACAATGTTTTCATTAGTTTCGCTCACTCTCGAAATCAAGCATTTTACAGCAGGTTGGAGCAGCCTGTATCTCAGCACAGGAATAAGGTAGGGAAGAATTCTAAGGATCATTTTGACTGCCTCCAGAAGTTAGATCAGATGGCAAATTGGATTTGGTGCTAGGTCTTTCCCTTTAGGTTTTACCCCAACAATGTTTTCATTAGTTTCGCTCACTCTCGAAATCAAGCATTTTACAGCAGGTTGGAGCAGCCTGTATCTCAGCACAGGAATAAGGTAGGGAAGAATTCAAATGCTCATTTTGACTGCCTCCAGAAGTTAGATCAGATGGCAAATTGGATTTGGTGCTAGGTCTTTCCCTTTAGGTTTTACCCCAACAATGTTTTCATTAGTTTCGCTCACTCTCGAAATCAAGCATTTTACAGCAGGTTGGAGCAGCCTGTATCTCAGCACAGGAATAAGGTAGGGAAGAATTCTAAGGATCATTTTGACTGCCTCCAGAAGTTAGATCAGATGGCAAATTGGATTTGGTGCTAGGTCTTTCCCTTTAGGTTTTACCCCAACAATGTTTTCATTAGTTTCGCTCACTCTCGAAATCAAGCATTTTACAGCAGGTTGGAGCAGCCTGTATCTCAGCACAGGAATAAGGTAGGGAAGAATTCTAAGGCTCATTTTGACTGCCTCCAGAAGTTAGATCAGATGGCAAATTGATTTGGTGCTAGGTCTTTCCCTTTAGGTTTTACCCCCAACAATGTTTTCATTAGTTTCGCTCACTCTCGAAATCAAGCATTTTACAGCAGGTTGGAGCAGCCTGTATCTCAGCACAGGAATAAGGTAGGGAAGAATTCTAAGGCTCATTTTGACTGCCTCCAGAAGTTAGATCAGATGGCAAATTGGATTTGGTGCTAGGTCTTTCCCTTTAGGTTTTACCCCAACAATGTTTTCATTAGTTTCGCTCACTCTCGAAATCAAGCATTTTACAGCAGGTTGGAGCAGCCTGTATCTCAGCACAGGAATAAGGTAGGGAAGAATTCTACAGGCTCATTTTGACTGCCTCCAGAAGTTAGATCAGATGGCAAATTGGATTTGTGCTAGGTCTTTCCCTTTAGGTTTTACCCCAACAATGTTTTCATTAGTTTCGCTCACTCTCGAAATCAAGCATTTTACAGCAGGTTGGAGCAGCCTGTATCTCAGCACAGGAATAAGGTAGGGAAGAATTCTAAGGCTCATTTTGACTGCCTCCAGAAGTTAGATCAGATGGCAAATTGGATTTGGTGCTAGGTCTTTCCCTTTAGGTTTTACCCCAACAATGTTTTCATTAGTTTCGCTCACTCTCGAAATCAAGCATTTTACAGCAGTTTGGAGCAGCCTGTATCTCAGCACAGGAATAAGGTAGGGAAGAATTCTAAGGCTCATTTTGACTGCCTCCAGAAGTTAGATCAGATGGCAAATTGGATTTGGTGCTAGGTCTTTCCCTTTAGGTTTTACCCCAACAATGTTTTCATTAGTTTCGCTCACTCTCGAAATCAAGCATTTTACAGCAGGTTGGAGCAGCCTGTATCTCAGCACAGGAATAAGGCGGTAGGGAAGAATTCTAAGGCTCATTTTGACTGCCTCCAGAGGTTAGATCAGATGGCAAATTGGATTTGGTGCCAGGTCTTTCCCTTTAGGTTTTACCCCAACAATGTTTTCATTAGTTTCGCTCACTCTCGAAATCAAGCATTTTACAGCAGGTTGGAGCAGCCTGTATCTCAGCACAGGAATAAGGTAGGAAGAATTCTAAGGCTCATTTTGACTGCCTCCAGAAGTTTAGATCAGATGGCAAATTGGATTTGGTGCTAGGTCTTTCCCTTTAGGTTTTACCCCAACAATGTTTTCATTAGTTTCGCTCACTCTCGAAATCAAGCATTTTACAGCAGGTTGGAGCAGCCTGTATCTCAGCACAGGAATAAGGTAGGGAAGAATTCTAAGGATCATTTTGACTGCCTCCAGAAGTTAGATCAGATGGCAAATTGGATTTGGTGCTAGGTCTTTCCCTTTAGGTTTTACCCCAACAATGTTTTCATTAGTTTCGCTCACTCTCGAACTCAAGCATTTTACAGCAGGTTGGAGCAGCCTGTATCTCAGCACAGGAATAAGGTAGGGAAGAATTCAAAGGCTCATTTTGACTGCCTCCAGAAGTTAGATCAGATGGCAAATTGGATTTGGTGCTAGGTCTTTCCCTTTAGGTTTTACCCCAACAATGTTTTCATTAGTTTCGCTCACTCTCGAAATCAAGCATTTTACAGCAGGTTGGAGCAGCCTGTATCTCAGCACAGGAATAAGGTAGGGAAGAATTCAAATGCTCATTTTGACTGCCTCCAGAAGTTAGATCAGATGGCAAATTGGATTTGGTGCTAGGTCTTTCCCTTTAGGTTTTACCCCAACAATGTTTTCATTAGTTTCGCTCACTCTCGAAATCAAGCATTTTACAGCAGGTTGGAGCAGCCTGTATCTCAGCACAGGAATAAGGTAGGGAAGAATTCTAAGGATCATTTTGACTGCCTCCAGAAGTTAGATCAGATGGCAAATTGGATTTGGTGCTAGGTCTTTCCCTTTAGGTTTTACCCCAACAATGTTTTCATTAGGTTTCGCTCACTCTCGAACTCAAGCATTTTACAGCAGGTTGGAGCAGCCTGTATCTCAGCACAGGAATAAGGTAGGGAAGAATTCTAAAGGCTCATTTTGACTGCCTCCAGAAGTTAGATCAGATGGCAAATTGGATTTGGTGCTAGGTCTTTCCCTTTAGGTTTTACCCCAACAATGTTTTCATTAGTTTCGCTCACTCTCGAAATCAAGCATTTTACAGCAGGTTGGAGCAGCCTGTATCTCAGCACAGGAATAAGGTAGGGAAGAATTCTAAGGCTCATTTTGACTGCCTCCAGAAGTTAGATCAGATGGCAAATTGGATTTGGTGCTAGGTCTTTCCCTTTAGGTTTTTACCCCAACAATGTTTTCATTAGTTTCGCTCACTCTCGAAATCAAGCATTTTACAGCAGGTTGGAGCAGCCTGTATCTCAGCACAGGAATAAGGTAGGGAAGAATTCTAAGGCTCATTTTGACTGCCTCCAGAAGTTAGATCAGATGGCAAATTGGATTTGGTGCTAGGTCTTTCCCTTTAGGTTTTACCCCAACAATGTTTTCATTAGTTTCGCTCACTCTCGAAATCAAGCATTTTACAGCAGGTTGGAGCAGCCTGTATCTCAGCACAGGAATAAGGTAGGGAAGAATTCAAATGCTCATTTTGACTGCCTCCAGAAGTTAGATCAGATGGCAAATTGGATTTGGTGCTAGGTCTTTCCCTTTAGGTTTTACCCCAACAATGTTTTCATTAGTTTCGCTCACTCTCGAACTCAAGCATTTTACAGCAGGTGGAGCAGCCTGTATCTCAGCACAGGAATAAGGTAGGGAAGAATTCTAAGGATCATTTTGACTGCCTCCAGAAGTTAGATCAGATGGCAAATTGGGATTTGGTGCTAGGTCTTTCCCTTTAGGTTTTACCCCAACAATGTTTTCATTAGTTTTCGCTCACTCTGGAAATCAAGCATTTTACAGCAGGTTGGAGCAGCCTGTATCTCAGCACAGGAATAAGGTAGGGAAGAATTCTAAGGCTCATTTTGACTGCCTCCAGAAGTTAGATCAGATGGCAAATTGGATTTGGTGCTAGGTCTTTCCCTTTAGGTTTTACCCCAACAATGTTTTCATTAGTTTCGCTCACTCTCGAAATCAAGCATTTTACAGCAGGTTGGAGCAGCCTGTATCTCAGCACAGGAATAAGGTAGGGAAGAATTCTAAGGCTCATTTTGACTGCCTCCAGAAGTTAGATCAGATGGCAAATTGGATTTGGTGCTAGGTCTTTCCCTTAGGGTTTTACCCCAACAATGTTTTCATTAGTTTCGCTCACTCTCGAACTCAAGCATTTTACAGCAGGTTGGAGCAGCCTGTATCTCAGCACAGGAATAAGGTAGGGAAGAATTCTAAGGATCATTTTGACTGCCTCCAGAAGTTAGATCAGATGGCAAATTGGATTTTGGTGCTAGGTCTTTCCCTTTAGGTTTTACCCCAACAATGTTTTCATTAGTTTCGCTCACTCTCGAAATCAAGCATTTTACAGCAGGTTGGAGCAGCCTGTATCTCAGCACAGGAATAAGGTAGGGAAGAATTCTAAGGATCATTTTGACTGCCTCCAGAAGTTAGATCAGATGGCAAATTGGATTTGGTGCTAGGTCTTTCCCTTTAGGTTTTACCCCAACAATGTTTTCATTAGTTTCGCTCACTCTCGAAATCAAGCATTTTACAGCAGGTTGGAGCAGCCTGTATCTCAGCACAGGAATAAGGTAGGGAAGAATTCTAAGGCTCATTTTGACTGCCTCCAGAAGTTAGATCAGATGGCAAATTGGATTTGGTGCTAGGTCTTTCCCTTTAGGTTTTACCCCAACAATGTTTTCATTAGTTTCGCTCACTCTCGAAATCAAGCATTTTACAGCAGGTTGGAGCAGCCTGTATCTCAGCACAGGAATAAGGTAGGGAAGAATTCTAAGGCTCATTTTGACTGCCTCCAGAAGTTAGATCAGATGGCAAATTGGATTTGGTGCTAGGTCTTTCCCTTTAGGTTTTACCCCAACAATGTTTTCATTAGTTTCGCTCACTCTCGAAATCAAGCATTTTACAGCAGGTTGGAGCAGCCTGTATCTCAGCACAGGAATA